>NW_006408599.1:305743-315841 GCF_000296735.1 Chrysochloris asiatica | reverse complement strand
ACAATTCAAGGAAACCAATTACAAACAAGATTGTAAGTATAGAGGGCTGAAGAACTAGGGATTTTAGAGACCATGTCATTCATGTTGAGATAATTAGAAGATAATGAAATCACTGCTTAACCTCATACATTGATGACTCCTACAGTGAAGCTACTCTCTGATATCAGATGATGATGTTGAGATTGATCAGTAGTCCTTATACATTACATGAGTTCTGTGTTTTAGTAACTAGAATCATCGTGTTTTTGTTTCTTATTATTTTGTAAAGGTTCACATATCCTGGTCTAAGTCTAATGGACCTGAAGTGGAAAGAAAAAGGAATGATAAAGCAGAAGTGTTACAGATATGATAAGAAAAATATCAGGCATGAGTCACTGGTACAAAAGTTAGGGTAAGATCATGGGATAATGAGAAGGTGTTATTATAGTAAAGCCAACTTGTTGTTATTGTTTAGCGCCGTAGAGTTGGTTGTGACCCATAGCGACCCTGTATAGGGTTTCTGAGGAGCAGCTGGTGAACTTGAACCGCCGATCTTGTGGTTCAAATTGAGTTTGCAATCCAGCGCATTAACCCACAGTGCCACACTAGGAGTCCAGAAAGTCAGCTAGACAAACATTTATAAAGATCTTCTTCGACACTTTCAGGATGAAACTGGAAAAGTCAATGACATTCCTGGTGTTCTGAAGACTTCAACAAAAGAACTCTAATTGGAATTAGAAAAAAAAATAAGGTAGGAACTTGGAAGAGAAATTAGATTTGTTTTTCTCTCCATCCTATCCAAATTTACATAGAAAAGATAATGTTGTTGTTATTAAGTGCGTGAAGTCACTTTGTCTCATAGGAACTCTGTATAGGTAGGGCGTCCAAAGAGCAGCTGGTGAGGTTGAACTACAGACCTTGGAGTCCAGTGCATTAACCCTCAGTGCTACCCCAGGACTTCAGAAAAAGTAATGTTGTTGTTGTTGTGTGCCGTGGAGCCACTTCCGACTCATAGCGACCCTGTACAAGGTTTCCAAGGCTGTAAATCTTTACGGGAGCAGAAAGCTTCATCTTTCTCATGTGTAACAGCTGGTAGTTTCAAATTACTGACCTTGCGGGTTCGCAGCACGATTCCTAACCACTATGCTACCAGAGCTCCTTTCAGAAAAGGTAATAGTAGACTGAAAATGTTGAGGAATAGAAAGAATTTTGTTAAGGAAGGACTGATGCTGAAAAGTATGCCACTTGATCCTTCATGTAGTTGCCATAGATTTCTGTGCTTAATGTCCTTACCTTGGCTAATTTCTTACGATGTTTCTTACTGTGTGTGCAAATCAGGAGATCTGAGAGATGGAGAGCAGCCCAGTGGCTTGTCTTATCCTATGCAATCCGTGGAAATGAAACATGAATCAGAGTGTATGACAAGAATCAGAAGGGAGGGTTAAAGGAGGAGTCCTCGCGTGGTGCTATAGGATAAGCACTGGACTATTAACCACAAGGTCAGCACTTCAAACCCACCAGCCCCTCCTTGGAAACCCTATATAGGGTCACTATGACTTGGTACTAACTCCAGGGCACTTACCAACAACAACCACTACACTGATTACATTGTCTGTCTTGCAGTTTGGATTCAGTTTACTAACTGAAAGTTTGGCAGTGCAAACTCACACCATGTTTCAGAAGACAGAATTGGTGATCTACATCCAAAAGGTCACAGCCTTGAAAACCCTGTGAGGTACAGTTCTGTTCTGTAACACATGGGGTGACCATGACTTAGAATATAATAAAAGGCAATTATTATTATTTTTTACTTTTCTAACAACTGATAGTTACTTTAGTTTCTTAATCTTAAATTTGGGTCTGATCTGAACTGACAACTCACTCTGAATTTCAGCTACTCCAAAAGAGTTTTTGTTGATTTGTAGGTAGGTCTATGGTCACATGTTAGTGGAACAAAAAGCATGATTCAAATACTGTGTAATTCAAACACAAGTACACTTTCTCACGATATGACCGTCATAATGAATTCTTGTTGTTTCACATTGCCATCTCTTTTTACATCTACAGAAAAATACAAGAACAGGATGAGGAGCTGTAATCAGAGCAGTGTGTCTGAATTCCTCCTTCTGGGACTTCCCATCCAGCCAGAGCGACAAGGCATATATTACGCCCTGTTTCTGGGCATGTACCTCAGCACAGTGCTGGGGAACCTGCTGATTATCCTGCTCATCAGGCTGGACTCTCGCCTTCACACCCCCATGTACTTCTTCCTCAGCCATTTGGCTCTCACTGATATCTCTTTCTCAACAGTCACAGCCCCCAAAATGCTGATAAACATGCAGATACACAGCCAATCCATTTCATATGCTGGCTGCATTTCCCAAGTGTATTTTTTCTTATTCTTTGCAGATATTGACAGTTTCCTTCTCACTTCAATGGCCTATGACAGGTATGTGGCCATTTGTCACCCCCTCCACTACACCACCATCATGAGTCAGAGCCTGTGTTTCCTGCTAGTAATCATGTCCTGGGTTTTATCCTTTGCCAGCGCTCTATTGCACACCCTGCTCCTGACTCGTCTCTCTTTCTGTGGAGAAAACACTCTCGCCCACTTCTTCTGTGACCTTTCTGCCTTACTTAAGTTATCCAGCTCAGACACCACAATCAATGAACTGGTTATTCTTACTGTGGGGGTGGTGGTCATTACCCTTCCTTTCATATGCATCCTGGTCTCTTATGGCCACATTGGGGCCACCATCCTGAGAGTTCCCTCCACTAAGGGGATCTGTAAAGCCTTGTCCACCTGTGGTTCCCACCTAACTGTGGTGTCTCTATACTATGGGGCTATTATTGGATTGTACTTTTTTCCTTCACTCAGTAACTCCAATGACAAAGATGTCATTGTGGCTGTATTATACACTCTGGTTACTCCCATGCTAAATCCCTTTATCTATAGTCTGAGGAACCGGGACATGAAAGGAGCTCTGGGAAATATACTCAGTAGAAGAACACTTTCACCATAGTGTTCACTAAAGTTAAGCTTACCTATGGAGTTGTGAGCAGACAAAATGCTGTTTTAGGCCATCAGGTTTTGGGTTTTTTTTTTTTTTTTTTCATAAAGTTAACTGATACATTTCTCATATTCCTATGGCATTCACACTCCTTGTTCATACTGATGACTTCTTACTGAGGACAGGTGCAAAGTTGTCTGTTCTAGGACAGGCCAAATAGGATAGAGACTTAATGGTTCCAGAAGAATCTCTTAGTCATGGACAGAAAGGAACTGGTGAAAACAATTCCAGTTATCGAACCGGTTGCATGGGACAACTCAGGCATGTTGTAAGAAAACCATTACACGGAGGCTCAGCGGTAACTTTCTATTAACATACAATCAATGTATTGTCTGTGTACCCTTTCATGTCTCAGACACCTACTTTCCTACTGGGTCTTTCTGAAATTCTCTTCCTAATAAATCATTTCTATTCAAATACTTTCCTAGACTCGACCTCTGGGGGACCTCACCCTAAGAAAATTTTAAAAAAGTTGTTTTATGAAGCCACTCAGGACAGGATTCTGGTTTAGGATCACTTGCTGGTCACAGAGCATATTACTGTGTTATTAGGAATGTGACAACTGTGGTATGCAGCAGCATCATAATTACCAAGATTCTTACCTGATTAATTGGATTGATATATTGGTGAGAGGGAAATCACTGCCTTATGAAATAAATAGAGCACTTTGAGAATTACTTGCATTTGGCAATTATACGATCCATAGAGTTGGTAGAGCAGCCTTGGTGGCATGTGGTTTAAGTGATGGGGAACTGATCACAAGGTCAGTAGTTCAAGCCCAACAGTCACTACTTGGATTCTATCTGCTTTGGTAAAGATTTACAGCATCTGTAACCCTATGATGCAGTCTGATCCAGCCCTGTAGGGTTGCTATGAGTTGGAATCGACTTAATGGCAGTGGGTATGGAGTTGGTTGGCCTTTGTTAATAACTAGAGCTGCAATATTGGGCTCAAATTAGGAACAACTGTGAGGATGATGGTGGATTTGGTAGTATTTTGTTCTGTTATACAAACTATCACTATAAATCAGAACGAACTTGATGGCACCTAACAACAGAAACAACAATAGATGCCAAAGTGGGAGGAAATAACCTTCAAGTGAGTGGCCTAACAATTCAGGACAGTGTGTGAAAGTCAGACAGCTCATGCGACATTTAAATAGACCCTCATTTTCTGTTTTGGAAGGCAGACTGGTCAAAGAAAACCCAAGATATGATTCTATGAGGTTGGCAGATCCTGCTAATGAAGTAACAGGTCAACTTTATAGCATTTTTTACTTGAAGAAAAGGAATATGAGTGGCCATTGGATGAAGTATAGCAGAATATGCCATGTCCTGTCATGTTCCATGGCTTCTCACTGCTTCTGAATATGACAAGGACTTTCTTATACTAAGTACCAACAATCTTCTGACCGAGGATTTTCTCTGTCTAGATACGTGTAGTTTGCCTTCTATGTGGGACCAGCTGGAAGTGTTGAGGAATTCATTGCTGCTGATTGTTGATGATTAATGTCATTGAGTCAGTTCTGAGTTACAGTGACCCTGTAAAGGGTTTCCAAGGAGTGGCTGGTGGGTTTGAACTGCCAGCTTTGCATTTCAAACCTCCCTTGTGGTCCAATGTTTATCCTATGGCACCTCATTGAAAAAGCCATCATTGATTGGTGGATGGGATATAAAACTATAGTTTTTCTTCCTCTTGATAAAACAATTTAAGGAGTGTTTTGTATTGATTCCCAGGCATGTTTGGCAGACTGGTCTCCAGCTAGCCCCAGCTGTAATCTAATCAATAACATACCCTTGAATAGTTGCCATCCTTCTCGATCTCACTCCCTATCCCTTTAAGTTGCATCCTGTTGTTGTTGCATGCCGTCGAGTTGGTTTGGACTCACACCAACCCTGTATAAGGGTTCTGAGGGGAGGTTGGTTAATTTGAGCTGCTGACCTTGCATCTCAAACGACCTTGTGGTCCAGTGTTTATCCTACAGCACCACACCAGGACTCCAAGTTTCATCTTAGGATCCCCCAAAGTAAATTATTTGCACTCAAACCCTCTTTCTCAGGTGTCCATTCCTCTGTGGGTGTATCTTAGCCATTTATATGAGGATTAGGATGCTTTTTGGATTCTGGAGCACTGTTATATATCAGGATGTGAGCTGTTTACTAAGTCCTGTTGTTCCAGAGACATTAGTTTAAATGGACAGTGACACTTAATGGGTATGAGGTTCCTTTTCGGGTGAACTACAACTAGAAATCCCTGGTACCATAGTGGTTACAAATTGGGCTGCTAACCTCAAGGCCAGCAGTTCGAAACTACCAGCTGTAACACGGGAGAAAGATGAGGCTTTCTGCTCCCATAAAGATTTACAGCCTCAGAAACCCTGTACAGGGTCGCTATGAGTCGGAACCAACTCCACGGCACATAAGTACCACCAACCACAACTAGAGAAGTGATAGAATAGAATTTTGAATGGAATAAATGTCACCGAGGGCAATACTTTACAATTGTTAATTTTATGTTATCTGAATTTTACTTAATTAAAAACCAAGAAACCCTGCTTAAACAAATGGCTATACCTTCTTGGATGAGTAGCAAATGATCAGTTTGTGTCTGTTGCTCTGGTGTTATTTGTACTAGTTTCCCAACTTAGTTTCAGAAGTATCCCACTTTGGGTAATATATGAGAAGAACACTTCATCTCTAAGGCATAGACTTCTCACTAATACATAAACGCAAGGCAGTGTCATTTGATTCCAGATCCCAGTGGTAGCTCAGCTGTGGCCAGTAGTTGAATGGGTAACTTTCCCAGAATAAGAGCTTGTTAGTTCTTGGAGTCTTATCTCTCTCTGTGGCTAGACTGAGATATTCTGAAGATTCAAGCAAATCTTGAATCTTCCAAACCATGTACTGATATATTTCTATAAATTCACCCATTGCATAAGATAGAGGTTGCAGTGAGCATCTGTTAGTCATAATCCCCATTTCTCAGACCCTGTTATTTTAAATCCTCGTCATCCACAGCAGAAAAGCCAGGTTTGAAACAGGAAAATCAGAGTGATGTGTCCAAATTCCTCTTCCTGGGGGTCCTTATCTTATTAAATTAACAGAGAGTGTAACTGACCATTAGATTCTTTAGATATTGTCTAGCTAGCTGGATTCACAATGCCAAAATGAAAAGATTTAAGTTATACTGCCTTTTGTTAGTATCTTCTTACTCTCCAAGACCCTGATACTATGTAAGCTTTAAGTGGAAGGTTGGCAGTACTGGTAATACCAGTCGTTCTTCAGGAGAAAGATGAAACAGCTGCTCTGGTAAGGATTTCCAGCCTTAGAAACCTTCAGGAGCAGCTCTTCTCTGTCCTATATGGTTGCTATAGATCAGAATTGACTCTGTCATAGTGGGTTTGGTTGTTTGTTTATAGTATTCACAGACACAGTTCAAAGCTACGGTGGCTTGATGCTGAAATGCTGAGTGTAATTCCCAAGCAAGGAACTTGGCATCATTATCTTGCTGCTATGTATATGCACTGCCTTTTAAAAGGCTGGATTCTAAATAATGCTGAACATAAGTTTCACTGTTCAAAAGTCTTTTTTTGTAGGCTGGTTGGTCTGAAGGGTAGTAAAACTTGGAGACTCCTGAGTCCATGGACAAAGACCTAGCCACACAGGGCTAGAGCCAAAAATGAAGCTTCCAGCTGATAAAGAATTGAGGGGAGATGCACAAGAATGCTCAGACTTTCAGATAATACCCATTTGATGATGATTTGATGATCAGAACTCTACTAGAAGAAGATAAAGAAGTTTGATAAAGGAAGCAAGTGTATATTGCTACAATTTGATGAACTTGACCTATACTTACGGATGTAGTAGCTCAAAATACTGAGAGGGAAGTAGTCTTCACATCAAAGATCAAAACTATCATCTCTGTACACAGGGTTGATAGGGACAGGCAATTTAGATATTGGCTACCTAAAATGGCAGGGAAGGGAAAGGGGATCGGCTATAAAGGCAGGATGTGACTAGTTTAGAAGTTTTCAAGAGAGAATTTAGTTTTAGAGTGTGTATGGGAAGTAAAGTTCCCACTGGATACTTTTCCTCTTGTCTTGATGGGTCTGCTGAAAGGAGAAGGGAATAGGATTCATTTGATTCAATAGTAAGTAATTGTTACCATACCTAATTGCGATTGTCACAACTGTAAAGGTAGAAGTTGTGTAACAATAAGCGGGGAGTAGTTAGTCTTACATTCCAGGAACAGAGGACTCTAAGACTATCAAGAGAGAAGAGCATGAGCGGAACATGGGACCCTAACCAGAGAAGCAGCAACACCAGAGATGGAGGCAGAGGTGATGACATGGAGAGATTGAGTAGATATGTAGATAAGGACTCATTGAAAGAGAAATGCTGTGTCCTGGCTGCCAGGAGGCAGACTTGCAGAATGTGCCCTTTGGTTGCAAGACCAATGCTTTCTTCATTACAAATACCATTTTTAAACAACAAAAAAGACAACTATACATATGGAATACACAGAAATCAAAGTGAATACATCTGTGGAAAGAGACTGTGGAAAAGTTTCATATCATCAGCCAAAACAAGGACCATCAATTGCCCATATATATCCAAGTTCAGGCTGAAGCTGAAGAAAATTAAAGCAAGTCCATGAGAGCCAAAATATGACCTTGAACATATCCCACCTGAATTTAGAAATAATTTGAAGTACAGATTTGATGCATTTGACACTAAGACCAAAGACCACAAGAGTTGTAGGATTATTTGCTCAACATACAAATTTATATGAATGAAAGATATTTGCAATGAATAAGTCATTGGTCTTGCAAAACTCTATCGTGTGATCTCCAGAATCTTTGTCACCAAGACTATATTTTCTGACTTGTGATTCTTCCTTTGTTTCCAACTTTTGCATTTCAATTACAAGTAATGGTCATTACATTTTGAATATATGCTTGGTCAACTTCAGATTGAAGAAGTAGGTAGAATTCTTTAATTTTTTCATCATTGGCTCCTGTGGTTAGTATGTAAAGTTGAATAATAATAATTTTATTAAGGGTCTTCTTTGTAGTCATGTGGATACTTTCTTATCACAGACAGCGTTGTACTTCAAGATAAAAATTTAAACATTTTTTCATAATGAATGCAACACCGTATTACTTCAATTTGTCAGTATCTTAGTATAGTAAACCATATGACTGTCAGATTCAAAACGGCCAATACCTGTCCATTTCTGCTCACTAATGCCTAGAATATCAATCTTCATGTGTTTCATTTCATTTTAGATCACTTCCAATTTTCCTAGGTTCATACTTCCTATACTCCATGTTGTGATTATTAATGGATGTTAGCAGCTGATTCTTCTCATTTTGAGTTGTCCCCCATCAGCAAACTAAAGTCCTGAAAGTTTTGCTCTGTCAACGTCATTAAGATCAACTCTACTTTGAGGAGGTAGGTAACTGTTACCCAGTCATATTTTGAGTCTCTTCCAATCTGAGAGGCTCACCTTTTCGCACAATAACAGGCAATATTTCACTGTTGTTCATAAGATGTTTGTGATGTTGGTTGTTCAAACCCACCAGCTGCTGCTTGGAAACCCTATATTCAACTCAATGGCATTTTACAGAAACAACAAAAATCATTTGGAAGTGGTTTTCTTCTCCTTTTTCCTAGTCTTTCATACTCAGGAAGCTCTGCTGAAACCTCTCCACCATGGGTAACTGTGCTGGTATTTAAAATGCCAGTGGTATACCTCTCAGCATCTTTGGTGGTGTTGTTAAGTGCTGCAGGGTCACTTCTGACTCATAGTGTGAGCCTGCTCAGAGAGGGGCTGATGGCTTTGAACCTCAGCCTTGTGATTAGGAGTCCAGTGCTTATCCTACAGTGCCACACTTCAGCATCATAGCAACACACACATTTCCACAGTATGACAAACTGACACACTAATAGTGGATCTATATATATTGTTGTTGTTAAGTGCCGTCGAGTCGATTCCGACTCATAGCGACCCTGTACAGGGTTTCCGAGGGTGTAAATCTTTACGGGAATAGAAAGCCTCATCTTTCTCCCTCGGAGCGGCTGGTAGTTTCGAACCGCTAACCTTAAGGTTTGCAGCCCGATTCGTAAACACTATGCTACCACAGCTATATATATATTGTTAGGTAGTTCTATAACCAGATTGTCAGGGAGAATTCCAGTATCTTTATTTTGGTCACTTGCTTGTGTCACCTTATCCTGTTTCTTTAGTTCTCTGTTGTTGTCTCTAAGGTATTTTGGATTGTTGTATTTATTTGTTGACTTTGTGTTCATTTGTTAAACTTTGATTTTTGTTTTGCTTTGTTGTTTTGGCTGTTCTGGGCCATTTCCATCTGTGGGTGGGTGAATTAACTGCAGTGAGTGTGGGCATGGGTCTGTGTTTGTTGGTCCTGAAGAGCAGGTGCAGGCAGGGTGAGCAGCAATACTGCCTGCCATGCAATCCCCGGGAGCGTGTGCACATGAGTGGGGAGGAGCCTGTCACACAGTTTGTACATGGGTGCCTGTGACAGTGGTTCCTGAAGGCACAGGTGTCTTGTGTTAACTGAGCATGTGACTTGTAATCACATGACTGTGATAGGAATGGATGCAATAAGTGACTGCTTGTGGTCCAAGTGTAACTGAAGCATGAGGTGACAGGGAGTTGTTCCTAACCATCTGGTTGCTGGGGGCTGAAAAGAGCCTCACCTCTGGCCACCAGGAAGATACGATGGGGAAAACAGGAGAGAACAGCACTTCTCTGTTTACAGTTCTCTGGCATGGGTCTTGCACAGTTTCACATGGGCACAACCAATCGTCCAGTTTCTAACCAGACTACTTTAAGGGGAAAAAGATGCTTAGAGTTCATTGCCTTGGGTCAGAAGACGAAGAGGTCCAGAAACTGTCCTACTCTCTAGGCTTCAGCTGTGATGATGTAGTATCCTTACCCTTTTTTTCAGATAGTAAATGTGTTAGAGAGTGCTTGTTATTGGTGTTCTTGATGTAATATGAAGTCACGAGAGATCTTTAGTTAA
>NW_006408599.1:290928-292099 GCF_000296735.1 Chrysochloris asiatica | reverse complement strand
TGACATAATAACGAAAACAATGGACTCAAACAAAACAAACCAGCAATTGTAAAGATGATGCAGGGGCAGGCAGTGTCTCATACACAATGTTGCTCACTCCAAGTCAGTGGTGGCTCAGTGACACATAGTAACCACAGGCCTCCACAAGGGCAAATTAACAATATTGTTGAAGTCCTTTTTGTCTCCTCCTAGCCAGGATCTTGAATATTTTCAATGTTCTCTTACTTTTTATAGTTTTAGCACCTCTACCTTGACACTTCAATAGGAGTCCTGGTGTGGCACCAAGGAAAAGCACTGTGTACTGCTAACTGCGAGGTTGACAGTTCAAACAAACCAGTTGCTCCTCAGAAATGGTATACAGGGTTGGTTGCTATGATTCAGAACTGACTCGATGGCCTTTAACAACAACAGGAAATAATATTATATTTATTCTTCCAATTCTGCTTTCATTGCCTAATGTCTTTTTTTCTAATGTCTTTTTGAAATTCACACACATAGTATATTATTCCACAGAGTACATATAACACCCTTATATGTTCTATCTTATTCAGCCATTTTGTTTGCTGTTATAATTTTGCTATAATGTGCAATGCTTCTATAAGCATACTTATATCTAATGCATACTTGCAAGAGATTCTGTAAAAATGTATGTCCAAAAGAAGAATTACTGGATTGTAGGCATGTATATGTTTCAATTAGATAAGCCTTCTAAACTCTTATCTAAAATATTTGTCCTAATTTCAACTTCCATCAAAATATGAATGTTCTTATTACTTTATTTATTCATCACTATTTAGTATTGAAAACTTTTCAATTTTTGGAAGTCTAGTGAATAAACAATTATATCTCCTTGTTGCTTTATTTTTCATTTTTGTGAATATTAGGGAGCTTGAACATCTTGCTCTATGTTTATTGCACATTTGTGACAGAGATGGATTGGTACCCACCAAAATTTCATGACTTACTTCCCATGTGAAGTTGTTCCCACTCATCTAGGTATGACTAGGTAACGCATCTTCTTCAGTGGAAGAGAATACATGTATTTCCTGACAAGAATTATAAATTTGTATGTAAATCTTCTCTGCTATCTACTGGAAGAAAATCACTTTGCTGCTCTGGGAGATAAATGATCCTGGTCCCTAAATCATCACCCAGTGAAAAGTCATCTACT
>NW_006408599.1:273180-289463 GCF_000296735.1 Chrysochloris asiatica | reverse complement strand
AGGACTCCATGGATAACTCTTAGAAGGCAGGAAGGGATAGAAAAGAAGGATAAACAAAAATGGGGAACACAGGGAGGAAGTGGGAAAAGTGCTGTGACACTGTGAGTGTTGCAATCCATGTCGTGGACAAAATGCATCAACTGTCGAATGGAAACCCAATTTACACTGTAAATCTTCACCTGACTCACAATCAAATGTTAAAACAAAAAGAATAACAAAAAATAGAAGTAGCTTGACCTGTTCTTAGGTTAATGAAATACAGAGAAGCTATTATTATTATTTTTTAATTACACTGAATAGGTTTGAATCGTCAACTTTGGTTTTAGTACGATGCAAACTGTTTGCATCACCAGGGATCTTTTATAAAAGTAGGAGATATATATCAAATCTGTAAATGATCTTGTTGAAGCTTCTCCCACTAAGTATGAAGCGAGGAGGAAGCTACCTATTGGGAAGATTTGAGACTCACTGTACAACATTCTTCAAAAGAAACCTATTCACAAGACCGTCACTTATCTTCAGATCTTAGCTCTTTTCTTAGATCCAAATCTAGGTTGAGAAACTCAGAAGTTATGCAGTAGATTATTGGACATTTTCTATAAACAGCTGCATTTTCTATTTTACAACTAATAGTGGTAAAATTCTGGTTCCTCAAATAAATCTTCCAGTTTAATATCCTAACACATACAGAACTTTTGCGTCTGGAAACTTCTTATTTGTTAAGATCCAGGTATAATGCTGTTCTCTGGGAAGTAAATCAGCTTCCCTACCACCAGGTTTGGAGGAAGACTCATTAACAACCTGTGAAATGCAGATGATACAACCTTGCTTGCTGAAAGTGAAAAGGACTTAAAATATTTACTGATGAAGATCAAAGACTTCGGTATGGATTGCATCTCAATATATAAAAAACAAAAATCCTCACCACTGGATCAATAAACAACATTCTTATCAATGGAGAGAAGATTGAAGTTGTCATGGACTTTATTCTTCTTGGATCAACTATCAACACTCATGGAAGCAGCAGTGAAGAAATCAAACGCCGTATTGCATTAGGCAAATCTGCTGCACAAGACCTTTTTAAAGTGTTGAAGAGCAAAGATGTCAGCTCGAGAACTAAGGTGCACCTGACCCAAGCCATGGTATTTTCAGTAAACTCATATGCAGCAAAAGCTGTACAGTGAATAAGGAAGATCACAGAAGAATTGATGCTTTTGAGTTATGGTGTTGGAGAAGAATATTGAAAGTGCCATTGGCTGCCAAGAGAACAAACAGATCTGTGTTGGAAGAAGTGCAGCTGGATTGTAGCTCCTTGGAGGCCAGGATGGCTAAACTTCGTCTCTCATACTTCGGACATTGTCAGGAGGGACCAGTCACTGGAGAAGGATATCATGTTTGGTAAGGTGGAGGGTCAGAGAAAAAGAGGAAGACCCCCAGTGAGATGGATTGACAAAGTGGCAGAATCAATGGGCTCAAGCGTGGCAACAATTGTGAAGTTGGCCCAGGACCTGGCAGTGTTTCATTCTGTTGTACACAGGGTCACTGTACTTTGGTACCTAACAACAACAATAACAAAACACCAGGTTGGGAGGGCTGTGGCTCCATATGATAAGCAATGGACTACGAATCACAAAGACCGTGGTTTGAGCCTGCCAGTCACTCCATGGGAGAAATATGAGGCTTTCTGCTCCCGCGAAGGTCCGACTAGATGAATTTAGCAACAATCAGGTTGTGTTAATTAGACCTTACCAGAGCTGACACAGTGTGCTATATAAACTGTCATTGTGCCTGCCACACTGAATCACTCGGGAATCAGACTGTCAAGGCTTAAACCTTTCTTTCACTACCTGGGTGATCTTAGGATGTTCCTAACATCTTGCAGCCTGAAGTTTCCCCAATTTGCAGGATTAAATTGTTGTATGATTTCAATACATATTAAGTTCTTATTACCAGAGACAACTGAGATTTTATTGTGTCACGGAATATTTGTATGTGTTTTGGGAGAAAAGAAAAGGTAGCGTAGGCTGCAGTTCTTGAAGGAGAGAAAACTGTGTTAAGAATTATTTTAAAAAGAGTAAAGTTTAGTATGTGTTGTTGTTGTTATGTGCCGTGGAGTCGGTTCCAACTCATAGCAACCCTATACAGGGTGTCTGAGGCTGTACATCTTTACAGGAGCAGAAAGCCTCATCTTTCTCCCACGGAACAGCTGGTAGTTTTGAACTGCTGACCTTGCGGTTCGCAACCTGATTTTTAACCACTGTGTTATCAGAACTCATGCTCTCCCTTAAAAGTTCTGGAAAGCATTCTGAGTTCCTGCATGCATTGGTACTTGAGTGAAGGTACAGGTCACAAAAATGGAAAAATTATTAGAAATGGAGACCTTAAATGCTAAATACAGTTCATAACAAATTTACATTTTGGGGAAGAACCAGTCCCGAAAACTTAATGTTTAATGACACCAAACCCCAAAACACCCCTGTTGCTATTGAGTCTATTCTGACTCATGGTGAGCCATGTTTTCAGAATAGAATTGCCCCATAGGGTTTTCTTGGCCGTAATCTTTATGGAAGCAGTTCTCCAAACCTTTCTTCTGCAGACCCACTGTGTGGATTCTAACTACCAACCTCTAGGGTAGCAACTGATCACAAACAACAGTGAAATAACATCCTTGACATCTTTTCCAATTCCATTATATGAGACAAAAGCAAATAAAGTCCTAAAAGGCATATTCCATTTTGTTATTCTTTCTAACAGATGCAAAAATAGTATCAGCACGCATTTCTGAGTGACAACAATTGAGAGGAACACAAATAATCTCTATTTCAATAATCTGTATTTACATATAATTAAAGAAAGAAGATCATGCGGATGTTCGAAGAGAAAGATAAATATTAGTTGGAAGAATATGTTTTCTTACTCAAGAGTTTCCTCAAGGCCCCTTTCATGTCTTTATTTCTCAGACTATAAATGAAGGGATTCAACATGGGAGTGACCACTGTGTACATCACTGAAGCAACTATATTCTTGTCACTGGTGTTGCTAGATGAGGGAAGAAAATATAGACCAATAATTGCTCCATAATAGAGAGTCACCACTAAGAGGTGGGATCCACAAGTGGACAAGGCTTTGCAGATACCTTTGGTAGAGGGAATCCGGAGGATGGTGGCCCCAATCCGGCCATAAGAAAGCAGAATGCATAAGAATGGAAGCATAATGGCTGCTAATCCTGCAGTAAAGATTACCAGCTGGTTGATGGAGGTATCTGAGCAGGACAATTTAAGCAGGGCAGCCAGATCACAGAAGAAGTGGGGAATAGTGTTGTCAGCGCAGAAAGACAGCCGGGCTAGGAGAAGTGTATGCAAAAGAGCACAAGCCCAAGCAATGACCCAGGACCCAACCACCAGCATAACACAAAGGCTCTGACTCATGATGGTAGTATAATGGAGAGGGTGACAGATAGCCACATACCTGTCGTAGGCCATTGAAGTGATAAGAAAACTGTCCAAGTCAGCAAAAAGTATGAAAAAATATGTCTGTGAAATGCACCCCTCATAAGAGATAGATAGTCGCTGGATCTTCATGTTTATCAGCATCTTTGGGACAGTTACAGATGAGAAAGTGATATCAGTGAAGGCTAAGTGGCTGAGGAAGAAGTACATGGGAGTGTGGAGGCGAGAGTCCAATCTGATGAGCAGGATGATGAGCAGGTTCCCCAGCACTGTGGTGAGGTACATGCCCAGGAACAGGGTGAAGAACATGCTCTGCTGCTCTGGCCGGATAGGGAGCCCTAAGAGGAGGAATTCGGACACACTGCTCTGGTTCTCCTTCCTCATACTGTTGTATCAGCTGGATGGAGCTGATAGGGAAATTTGAAAGAAAAATGTGGAATGTCTCCAAGTAAGATATTATTGTGGCATAGCATAATAGAGATGTTCTTTTGTTCTAGGGAATATTTTCATCTGTATTTTCTTCCATTTGTCACATGTTTTGCTTCATAAATGAAGTGGGCAAGATAAAGGTTTATGATAAATAGCTGCTTTCTTTCTTAATTTCTTCCTAGTTTCTGTAAATGAGAATAATAGCATTTAGTGCTTCTTAAATGTTGACTTTACTCAATGTTCTGATAGTTTACATGTAGCAACTGACTGGCTCAGTAGTCTTGAATATAGCAGCAATATTGTTTTTGTCAAGTCAATTACAGTTCATAACTAAGTATGTACTGCTATTGCTACTTTTCAAATGGGATAACTGAGGCAAAGAATCTCACAGTCACAGAGGTAAGAAGGGGAAACACTGGAATTTGGGTCCAAACATTTTGATTCCTGAGTTGTTCTCTGGAAGCAAAACAATCTGTTGTCAGAAATATCAGTTACTCATAATTTTACATATGTTGTTGTTAAGTGCTGTCGAGTCGGTTCCAACCCATTACGACCCTGTATGGGGTTTCCGAGGAGTAGCTGGTGAGCTTGAATCACCAACCTGGCTGTCAAAACAGCTTTTCAGTCTGACACATTAACCCACAGCGCCACACCAGGAGTCCACAATTTTACATACAGTTCTTACTAATTCTGTATACCCTTTTTTTCTATGCATTCCAAAATTATTTCTAATTTGTCCATTGATTGTAGACCTAGAATCTATCATAGGTACCTAATACATGTTTTTGTTGTTAAATGCCATCATTGTAGGTTTCTGAGGAGCAACTGATGGATTTGAACCACCAACCTTTCATTTCAAACAATCTTGCATTCCAGAGTTTATCTTACAGCACCACATACACAATATAAATTTGTTGAAGAAATGAGAGATTTCAGATCCAATTAAATATATCATGGTATGTCCATTAAGAAAACTGCATCAGACCAGCATCAGAACCATACTTAACTCTACTATGGGTCTTAATGTGTGCATCTTTAAATGGTATCACAATTAAAGAAATACAATTCAAAAGTCAAAAATAATTTTAAGAAGGAATTCTAATCTTTCGATGTATCTGAAATAGCCTATATTTATTTTTAATTTAAAATATTTATCAAAATAACTAAATTAAAAAAAAAAAAAGGTAGTGATTCACTATAGCACATCAAAGTTTATTATAAAGCTATAAGATTACAAATAATGTATTTTTTTCAGAGATAAACCAATAATCAATGGAGAAAAATAAAGAGCTTCTAAGCTCTTTTTGAAATAGGCACTGGACAAGTGACATAAATGCCATTGAAAATCAGTGAACAAAAGGACAGACACTTCAAATGATGGTACTAGCTACTCAGTGGACAACTGAACATCCATAAAGGAACATCAACAACATTTTATCCCTATCTCAGGCTACACATGAAAGGAAAAAACCCCAGGTGAATTAAAAGCCAAGTGAGAAGCAAAATTTCAGAATACTTCAGACACAAATTTTGTAGATTGTTTGTAATCTTAAAATAGTAACACATTTCTTAATGATTCAAAGCAGGCAATATAAATCAAGAACAATACAGACTGGAAGTTCCCAGAAAATTAAGTCTAAATGACCAAGAAACATAGTAAAAGAGAGTCTACTTTCCAGGAATAAGGAAAGTGCATATATATACATGAAAGAGTGAAGTGCTGGTGTGGCACTGTGGATTAATGCACTGGACTGCAAGGTCAGTTTGAACCATAAGGTCAGTGGTTCAAGCTCACCACTTGCTCCTCAGAAACACTATACAGGATCTCTATGAGTTGGAACCAACTGGACGGCGCTTAACAACATACTCCCAACTTTGCAGTTCAAGCTGACCTTGAGGTTAAGTGCTTATCCTATGGTGCCACACCAGGACTCTATATAGGCTCCTGGGAGACTCCTGGTGTGGCTCTGTAGGACTGATGCTAATTGCCATCCAGTGGGTCCACACTCATAGCAACCCTGTATAAGGTTTCTGAGGAACAGCTGGTGGGCTTGAACCGCTGATCTTGTGGTTCAAACTGACCTTGTGGTCCAGTGCATTATCCTGCAGTGTCACACCAGGACTCGGTTATGAGACTTTAAATGTTTGCGAAGTACAAAGTCTTATCTTTCTCCTGCGGAGCTACTGGTGAGCTCAAACCACTGACCTTGCAGTTCACAGTAAAGCCTCGTAAACTCTAAATGAGAGTCCTGGTGTGGTGCTGTAGAATAATACACTGGACCACAGGGTCTGTTTAGCCCTCAAAGCCAGTGTTTCAAACTCACTAGGCACTCCTTGGAAACCCTATACAGGGGCACTGTGAGTGTGAACCGACTGGAAGACAATTAACAACTATCAGTCTAATAGGACCATACAAAAGGCATTTTTATGTAACCAACTGGAAATAAGGGCTTAGAAAACGTAAGTAATTTACTTAAGACCATATATGAAAATGATGGAGAGAAAATTCAATCCCAGATTTGTTTGATTCAAACTCGCACTACTTAACACTGTGTTATAGGCTATTGCTTCTGGAAGAATGATCTTTAATGGATAAGAGACAATTGAACATGTACAGATGAGATCTGAAATCTCCCAAAAACCTTTGGATAAATGTGTTGCCTCAGGTCTTAAACAAGCAGTCCTTCCTCGGCAATGAAGTGAATAGAGAGAATGGGTATCAGTTACTGTATTTAGAAAAACAACTATGCATAAGATGAATCCCTCAAGCTCCAGGACAAAAGCAGGTGAGACCAGACCAAAGTATTCCATGGACTGCTAACTTACACAACTTAGATACAGGACAGATCATCAGCAAAGTTGTGGGAGAAATAAAATTTTCCTGGAGAGAAAAATACCCAACCCATGGAATTATAGCTATCAAGTCTATGTAAGGTATTTGAGACAATGAAAATAAATTATATAGAATGCCTGGCAAAGTGTACTCATCTGCAAAATTTGTTGAAGACCATTACCACAGAAGTCCTGGTGTGGAGCTATGTGTTAATGCACTGGACTGCAAGGTCAGTTTGAACTGCAAAGTCAGTGGTTCAAGCTCACCAGCAGTTCCTCGGAAACCCTATACAGGTCGCTATGAGTTGGAACTGGCTCGACGGCACTTAACAATACATTACCACACAAGGCCTTTGCATGAAGGCTTTCGAATGTCATGTATAAACATACATACAAATGCACAATGTTGAATGAAATCTACAAGCATTGCCCTTACCTAGATCAGTGAGTAATAAAGTCAAATCTTTTCAGGTCCAGGTTATGAACTATTTTTTTTCATTTTCTCTCCAAGGTGTCTAGAGCTGGGGCAGGAAGAAAATTTATGAGCTCAACCTGGTGACGAGATGCACTCTCCCTTTTTTTTTTTTTATCAGTTTCAAGGCAACTAGACTATCCCTCTTTACCAGATAGGTTGGCGACCCAAGGGACCAAGTCCACAAGTTCCGGGTGAGAGACAAATTGGGAGTAATTACTCCATTTCCATTAACATTCCCAGTGGAGACAGCTCTTTGTTGGATACTAAACATAGTCAACCAGGACTTTTATTATTTGCAGACTCATTTATTCTCAAGGATTTTTCACATCCAAGACCCAATTTAACCATAACAACAATTCCTGATATAGATAGTATTGTCCCCATCTTATTAACTTTGAGAGTACAGCTCGAAATGAAATGGCCAAATGAGGAATTCAAACCCAAATATACCAGCTTCAAACTTAAGGCATTATTACAATGTTGCCTTCCCTATAATTACAGATTCTGTGTCATATTGATGTTTTCCTTCCCACATCCAAACTTGTGTCTAGGAGGACAGTTTCTTTTTATCCCCAGGGAATAAAAGTACTTATCAAGGAATAGTTGGGCTTCTGTTTCTCAGAAATAAATATTTTTTCTGCCTGCAGGAAACAAAAATGTATGCAGGAACTTTTTTTTTTTGGCTGTTTATGACAAATAATAAGAGTTGACACATAGCCATGGCTCAAGAAATATTCTTTGATCAAGACTATGTCAGAAAATATTCAGAACCTGCTGTATTCCTGTTGGTAAAAATAGAAGATACAGAGAATCAAGAAGAGAAGATTGAATTTTATTCATTATTTTATTCAATAATTCATTAATGTACTCATTCATAAAATAATGATTAGGTTATAATATAACATAAAATAACTATTATGAATGGCAGGAATTCTGTGAGGCTCTATGGGTAACAAATTGAAAAATGCAGTTATTTTCCCTCAAAGAGCTCCCAAATGCTTTTATGAAGGAAAGTGAAGATTGTTATGGGAGCACAGAGGAGGAATATCAAACTCAAATTAAAGGGGACAAGCATGATCGTTTTGTAGGAAGAAACATAAGCAGAGACTTAAGACAACCAATAAAATGAGAAGACAGCCAGGTAATGTGGACAGTATAGAGAAAAATAATTTGGAATGGAAAAAAAAATAAATATAGGCAAAGACCTAGAGAGGAGAAAGAATGAGAAATTTGTAAAATATTATCCAGAAGTTTAGAATGGTTAAAACATACACTTCAAGGAGGGAAGGGATTTAGGATGAGAGCAGAGAGACTAGTAGGAGCAGATCATGCAGAAGTTTGAATGTCACATTATCTAAAAGCAGAGAGAGAATCATGGAAGAATTTGATCAGGAGATTGACAGTGTTATACTGAAAGTGATCACTATAACTGAAGTCTTGGTGTAATGCTGTAGGATAAACAGTGAACTGCTAACTACAAGGTTAGCCATTCAAATCCACCAGTCACTCCTTGGAAACCCCATACTGAATCAAGTTTAGTTTTGAGTCAGAATCTGGAGATGTGGCAATTTTGATTTGAATGAACTTTGATGAGATGGGAGGAGGCAAGAAAAGAGAAAGGAAAAGAGGATCAAACAGGATGAGTGCAAACCATAGGAAACATTGACAGTTAAGGAGAGAGCAAAGTGTCACAAAAAGACATCAAGAAACAACCAGAACTAAGAAAACAACCAGAGCCATAGGAGCTAAGAAAAGAGAAGGTTAAGGGCTGAAAATGTTCCATTGGATTTCATAATAAACAGAGTTTTGGTGATGTATCCGGGATCTGAATGTCAGTGGGTTGAAGGATACGTGAAAAGTAAGGAAAGACAGAAGGTAAGTCGTTGTATTCGTCCAAGATCGAAGCTATGCTGAATAGGTGGCAAATTGTAATAGAATGTTGTATGACAACCCATGAGCTCTATCCTGAAATACTTGAGAAAGAATAAATTTTGGGGGAAATAGGATCAGGGACTAGATTGTATGTAAGACATAGAGTAGAATGAAAGAACAAAGTGTGTAATGTTTAAATTTAATGTTTCATTTGTAAAGCAATTCCAAGTGTCATGATATAGCCATGGAAAAGGATGTCTAATGTGCAGTGGAGGTCAATGTTATGAAGAAATCAAAGAATGAAAATGCTACTTTTTTGAATGGTTCGTTAATGCATTTGATGATGACATCCATTTGTGACTACATTATTTGAGGAGAAGTAAATTGTGATCCAGGTAATAAAAATGGTGTGACGCTGTGGGTTAATGATCTGGACTGCACAGTTGTTTGAACTACAAAGTTGGCAGTACAAGCTCATCAGCTGCTTCTGGGAAACCCTATACAGGGTCGTTATGGGTAGGAACTGACTCAACGACACTTAACAACAACAACATACAATGAAAGAAGAAGTAAATTGTGATTCAGGTGACAAAAATTTGTAATAAACTCAGTGGAGTATAGTAGCTGGTGGTATGGCCTTGACTATGACAGTTTCTACTTTTTGCTTAGTACTTAAAAAAAGCTTAATGCAGAAAGGTATCTAATTATAACATTGTTTTAAAAGATAAAATGAGTTATGACCTAGTTTACATCAAAAAGGGAAAGATCTAGACAACTGACATACATCCATTAGAAGTAATATTACATAGCCATTAAAATGCTGTGTATGAAAAGCTTATAAGTTTTGGTAGTTCATAATAGAAAATTATGACTCCTAGTGTGGTGTTGTAGGATCAGCACTGGTCTGTGAACCAAAAGGTTGGCAGTTGAAACCCAACAGCCGCTATTTGGAAACACTATACAGGGTTGCTATAAGTTGGAATTGACTCAACAGCATTTAACAACAAAAACACATAGAAAATTATACATAGCTGTGTTTTTATCATCACTGGCTTTAGTGGTTGATGAATAAATTTGAATAATAGTGGCATTTACTGGTCTTCCTTGTAGGCTCTAATGCTGGAAGCTATCCTACTGGTATTTAAATACCAGCAGAGTCCCTCATGGTAAACAGATTTCAGTGCAGCTTCCAGACTAAGACAGAGTAGGAATAAGAAGTGGTAGATTACTTCTGAAGGGTTAGTCACTGAAAATCTTATGAATAGCAACAGAACAGTGTCTAATATAGTGTCAGAAGATGAGCCCCTCAAATTGGAAGGCATTCAAAATACTACTGGGGAAGAGCTGCCTCCTTAAAATAGAGTTGACTTTAATGACATGAAATGGGTGAAGTTTTTGGGACTTCATTTTCTGATGGGGCACAACTCAAAATGAGAATAAATATCTTATATTCATTGTTGGGAGCAGCTGAGCTGAAGGTCCCTGACTTTGGGGTAGTTTAACCAAAGGATTGCAACTTAACAGCTGTGGTCCAGAAACTGGGGCTGCTTCCAATTCAAGCCCCACCCCTGAGAAACTTGCAGGGCTGTCTCAGGGGACAGGGAACTTGCAAGGTCTTTCCTTGTATTTAGCTATGTCCTTTGGTTCAGCCTGTGCAACATTCTAGCTGCCCTAATCAGTGTTCCAGCTAGCTGCCACAAGTTACATTCTTCTGATAAAGTCCCGCTTACTGCATGTGTCAAAACACCAGATGTTATTCTTTTCCCCGCCCCCAGCACCTCCCCTTCAGCTGTGTATATAATAAACTCGCTGCCTTGGTTGGTGCCACAGTATTTGCATCAGAGTACTGTGTCCCACCTGGTCTCAACTTTTTCTTATTTCACTCGTGTCTTCCTTTTATTTCTAATCTCCCATCACCCCTACTCAAGTTTAATCTCTCCATGTGGGTCGCAGAGAATAGCCAATTGTCGGGCCCAGCAGTTGGCCCCAGCAATCCATAAATAATCAGAATGTGGAATGTATAAAGTATGAATCTAGGAAAATTGGAAGTTGTCAAAACAAAGTGAAATGCATAACGATCAATATCTTAGGCATTAGTGATCTGAAATATACTGGCATTGGCCATTTTCAATCAGACAATCAAATGGTTTACTCTGTGGGGAAGGACAAATTGAAAAGGAATGGTGTCTCATTCATCATTACAAAAAAATATTTCAAGATCTCTCTTGAAATACAATGCTGTCTGTGATTGAATTTCATCCATACGCCTACAAGGAAGACCAGTTAATACCACTATTATTCAAATTTATGCACCAAGCCAATAATGAAGAAACTGAAGAATTCCACTAACTTCTTCAGTCTGAAATTAATCAAATCTAGCGTAGTGGTTACAAATCGGGCTGCGAACCTTAAGGTCAGCGGTTCGAAACTACCAGCCACTCCGCGGGAGAAAGATGAGGCTTTCTACTCCCATAAAGATTTATACCCTTGGAAACCCTGTACAGGGTCGCTATGGGTCGGAACCGACTTGATGGCACTTAACAACAACAACAACAAATAATAAAGACGCAATGATTATTACTGGTAATTGGAATGTAAAAATTATAAACAAAGAGGAAGTGTTGGTAACTTGGAAGGGTTGATAACTGGAAAATATAGCCTTGGTTATAGAAATTATGCTGGAGATGGCACAATAGAATTTTGCAAGACCAATGACTTATTCATTCCAATACATTTTTTCAATGACATAAAAGGTGACTAGACACATGGACCTCACCAGATGGAACACACAAGAATGAGATCAGAAACATCTGTGGGAAGAGACCTGAAGAATCTCAAATCATCAGCTAAAAGAGGCCAGGAGCTGACTGTAGAACAGACCATCAGTTATTCATATGGAAGTTCAAGTTGAAGCTGAAGAACGTTTAAAGTTCATGAGTGCTAAAATATGACCTTGAGTTTACCCCACCTGAATTTAGAGACCAAATCAAGAACAGGTTTGATGCATTAGATACTAATGAGCGAAGACCAAAGAAATTGTGGGATGATATCAAGAACATCAAACATGAATAAAGCAAAAGTTCATTAAGATAACAAAAAAGAAAGAAAATACCCAAATGGAAGTCAGAAGAGACTTTGAAACGTGCTCTCCGGCATGAGAGTGGTTATGTGCCATGGAGTCAGTTCTGACTCACAGTTCTGAAAACCCTGCACAGGGTTTTCAAGTCTATAAATCTTTACGGGAACAGAAAGCCTCATCTTTCTTCTGTGGTGCAGCTGGTAGTTTCGAGCTGCTGACCTTGAGGTTAGAAGCCCGATTCATAACCACTATGCTACCAGAGCAAAGAAGATACCAAATTGAATGGAAGAAACAAGGAAGTGAGAAAGCTGAATAGAAAATTTCAAAGGGTAGCTCAAGAAGACCACCAAGGATTATAATGAAATATACAAAGACCTAGAGTTAGAACATGAAAAGGGAAGAACACAATCAGCATTTCTCAAGCTGAAAGAACTGAAGAAAAAATTCAAGCATCGACATGCAGTATTGAAGGAGTCTGTGGGCAAACTATTGAATGATGCAGGAAGCATCAAAAGAAGATAGAAGGCATACACAGAGTCACTGTACCAAAAATAATTGGTCAGTTTTCAACCATTGCAAGAGGCACTATATGATCAAAAACTGATGGTATTGAAGGGGAAAAAAATCTAAGCTACACTGAAGACATTGGTGAAAAATAAGATTCCAGGAAATGATCAAATACAAACTGATATGTTTCAACAAACTGATGCAGCACTGGGGTCGTTCACTCATCATGCCAAGATATTTGGAATACTACTAGTTGGCCAACTGATTGGAAAAAATCCATTATCTGGCCCCTTCCCAAAGAAAGATGGTCCAACGGAATGCAGAAATCCTGGTCAAGTAAAATTTTGCTGAAGGTTGCAGCCAGGAAGCTGCCAGAAATTCAACCTGGATTCAGAAGAGGACTTGGAACTAGGGATATTATTGCTGAAGTCAGATGGATCTTGAACAAAGGTAGAGAATACCAGAGAGATCTTTATTTGTGCTTGATTGACTACTCAAAGGAATTCAGCTGTGTTAGGTGCCCTCAAGTTGGTTTCAATTCATAGCGATCCTATGCACAACAAAACATTGTCTGGTCCTGCGCCATCCTCACCATTGTTGTTAGGTTTGAGTCCTGGGGGGAAGGGTGTCTTCTTTTTCACTGACCCTCCCCTTTACCAAGCATGGTGTCCTTCTTCAGGGACTGCTCCCTTCCAGTAACAAGCCCAAAGCATGTGAGATGAAGTCTGGCCATCCTTTCGTCTAAGGAGCATTCTGACTGTACTTCTTCCAACACAGATTTGTTGTTCTTCTGGCAGTCCATAATGCTTTCCATATTCTTCTCCAATGTCATAATTCAAGCGTGTCAATTCTTCTAAGGTCTTCCATATTCACTGTACAAGTTTCACGTGAATATGAGGTGATTGAAAATATCTACCAAACATTCAGAGAAGAACTGACACCAATTCTACTCAAATTGTTCTGGACTATAGAAAAGGATGGACAACTCCTGAATTCATTTTATAAAATGAGCATAACCCTGATACCCAAACCAGGCAAAGACACCACTAAAAAAGAGAATTATAGACCAATATCCCACATGAACACAGACGCAAAAGTTCTTAAACATAGCCTAGTCAATAGAATCCAACAATATATAAAAAAATATACATCATGATCAAGTGGGATTCATACCAGGTATGCAGGGATGGTTCAATATTATGAAAACCAATCCACAAAATTGACCACATAAATAAAACAAAGGAAAAAAACACATGATCTTACCAATTAATGCAGAAAAGGCATTTGAAAAAACTTAATACCCATTCTTGATATAAACACTTACTCAACAAAATAGGAATAGAAGGGCAATTTCTCAACATAATTAAGCTCATATGCTCAAATCCAATAGCCAACATCACTCTTACAGAGAGAAACTGAACTCATTACCTTTGTGAACAGAAACCTAACAAGGATGACCTTTATCACTACTCCTATTCAATATTGTACTGGAAGTGTTAGACCTTTTAGATAAGAAAGGGAAATTTAAATCCAAATAGGCAAGAGAGTGCTGGTGTGGTGCTGTAGGATAAGCACTGGGCTGCTAACTGCAAGGATGGAGATTCAAACCCACCAGCCATTCCTTGGAAACCCTATATAGGATTTGCTTTGAGTCAGAACTGACTGGGCACCATTTAACAACAACAATAACAAATTGCCAAAGAAGAACTATAACTTGCTATTTGCAGATGATGCGATCCTATACTTACTAAAAACTCAGCAAGAAAATTATTAAAATTCATTGAAAGATTCAGCAAATTGGTAGTGTATAAGATCAACATACAAAACTCACTTGATTTCATTCATACTGATAAATAGGCCCTGAAAGGGAAATCAGGAAAACAATACCATTTACAATGGTGGTGGTGGCGGTGATATGCCATGGAGTCAGTTCTGACTCATAGTGACCCTGCATAGGATTTCTAAGGCCATAAATCTTTATGGGAGCATAAAGCCTTAACCTTCTCTCGTGGAATGGCTGATAGTTTTGAACTGATGACCTTGAGGTTAGCAGCCCTACTCAAAACCACTATGCTACCAGAACTGTTTCCATTTATAATAGCCATCTAAAATATTAAGTGTTTAGGAATAAATCTAACCAGAGGAACAAAAGACTTATACAAGAAGGCTATAAAACACCACTACAAGAAACACACAAAAAATGGAAGACTATACTATGCTTATGGCACTGTAAGATCAGCACTAAACTTCAAAACACAAGGTCAGCAGTTAAAACCTACCAGCTACTCCTCAGAAACCCTACATAAGGGTCACTATGGATTGGAACTGACTTGACGGCACTTAACAACAATAACAGCATGGACAGGAAGACTGAATATTGTGAAAAATGTCAACACTACCCAAATCAATCTCTAGATATAATGCGATCCCAATCCAGGTTACAACAACATTCCTTAGGTAGATGGAAAGAAACTAACCACCAACTTTACAGGGAAAGGAAAGAAACTCTGGGTAAGCAAAGCACTACTTAAAAAGAAGAACAAAGTAGGATGATGCCTCTCACTTCCAGATTTCAAAACCTGTAGCATAGCTACAGTAATCAAAGCAGCCTGGTACTAAAACCATGAAAGACACGTTAATCAATGGAACAGAATTGAGAACCCGGGAGTAACTCCATCCACTGTGCTCAGTTGATCTTTGACAAAGAAACACATTAAATGGGGAAGAGATCATCTCTTCAACAAATGGTGCTGGCAAAACTGGAAATCCACTTTCAGAAGAATGAAACAAGACCCATATCTCACCCATATACAGAAACGAACTCAACATGGATTAAAGACCAAAATGTAAAGCCTACAGCTATAAAGATCATTAATGAAAACATTGGGCCAAACTAAGATGCCAAACGTTACACATGGTATAAATACACTATCAAACATAACTGAAAACACACAAACAGTAGAAGAAAAAATAGATGACTGGTACCTCCTAAAAATTAGCTATGCATGTGAATCAAAATATCTTACCAAATGAATAAACAGAGAACCCCAAAACGGGGGGGAAAATCTGGCAATGACTATCAGATAAGGAGCAACTGTCTAAAATTTATAGAACACTTGAACACCTCAATATGAAGAAGACAAATAATCCAGTTAAAAAATAGGCAAAGATGCCAAGTAAATTACAGGCTACAATGGAGTATCCTAAAGGACATTAGGAAAGCAATACCATTTACAAAAGCCACACAAAAGATGAAATACCTAGGAATAAACATAACCAGAGAAACAAAGGACTTATACAAAGAAAATTACAAAGCACTACTACAAGAAACCAAAAGAGACCTACAGAAGTAGAAGATCATACCATGTTCCTGGATAGGAAGACTCAACATCATCAAAATGTCAATACTACCCACACAATGTCAATACACACACAATGCAATCCCAATCCAGATTCCAACAACATTCTTCAAAGAGATGGAAAAGACAGTTAGTAATTTTATATGGAAAGGAAAGAGACCCAGGATAAGCAAAGCCCTGCTTAAAAGGAAGAACAAGGTTGGAGGACTATCACTCCCCGACTTCAAACTTAACTACATGGCTATGGTGGTCAAAGCAGCCTGGTACTGGTACAATGAAAG
>NW_006408599.1:270243-271991 GCF_000296735.1 Chrysochloris asiatica | reverse complement strand
CCGTAAAGATTTACACCCTCGGAAACCCTGTACAGGGTCGCTATGGGTCAGAACCAACTTGACAGCACTTAACAACAACAACAACAACAGGACCACTAATGTAAAAGACTAAGAAAAAGAACCTATGCTAATACACTAAAGTGTATTCTTAGCTGGTTGCTAGGATGTAGGGGTAGGGATAGGGGCGGGAGGGCAAGGTGGATCATAGGGCAGGGAATAGACACAAGATAATTTGGGTATTGGGGAGGGGAGAAACATACACGTAGGGAGAGGGGAATCGAAGAACAAAGCAGGAGGGAGAACAATTAGACAGGTATGAATGGGCTTAATGGGACAGAGGTAAAAAATGATGTAGGCACAGCTTTAGCACAACAGGGCCCTGGAATACAGAGACTGAGACATGGATGCAATGGGGAAAAGAGGGGAATAATGTTAAGATGCTTGGCTGTCTTCTGAATCATGGTTTTCCTTGTATTATATTATAAAACAGACACTGGAGGGGGAGAGAAAGGAATAGCCAGAAATATCACCAAGGAAAGCTGGTAAGTCCGTCTTCTGCCTATAACTGATTGGAATACCCAAAATGGGGCTACAATGTGTCCAGTGAAGGAGATTTCCTGAGGAGCGTCTGCATTACAGGGGAGTATAGGTGGAAGACCGAACCACATCCAGACCTTTAGAGATGGGAAATTTTCCACTGAAAGGACAAGCAGACCAGCCGGGAGCAGCTAGAAAACCAGAAGATACTTCTTGAAAGAAGGACCTACAGGAAAAATACAAAACAATAAGGGCAATCCAACTGTTACCACAAGAACATGCAGGTTGCTTGCCCAGGAGGCATCAAGGCAAGTGATTTGGTCCTCTCAGTGCAAATCCTCTTCCAAGACTAAGACGCAAGGGACATATACACTTTGATTGACGACCACGCATGTCACCCATAAGGAGAAGTGACCAGAGAACACCAATGAAGCAGTGAGCTAAGCCCTACATCGTTAAGCAGATTACTGTGAACCCGGGTGGAAACCTGGTCAGCCAGCAGCGAGGCAAGACCTGGGGACTCATGGGCACAGAGTCAATGACACAGCCACAGAGGACTAGAATGGAGAGTGGGGCGGCCAGCCGATAAAAAGACGGCTGACAGATGCAAGAACACCCACACTTGCAGATGATACCCACTTGACCTGGCTTCAATGATTGGATGAACAGAGCTCAACCCAAAGAAGAAAGAAGAGGAAAAAAAGTGTCATCTGATACAATTCGATGTACACCTATAAATGCAGCAGCTCAAAAGAGGAAACAAATCCCTGCTGCAAGAACTATTCCCACCCCCTCCACACAAAGAGTAGACAGGGATGGGCAACCTGGACATTGGCTACCCAAAATAGGTGGAGGGATACAAAGGTAAGAAATGACTGGCTTACAAGCTTTCAAGAGGGAACCTAGATCCAAAGGACGTGGAGGAAGTTAGAGTCTCCAGTGAATAGTATCCAGCTTGTCCAGGAATGGTTGATGAAATGAAATACAGATGGGTCTCTTGTGATGCAATAGTGAATAATTGTTATCAGGACTGATTGTGAGGGTTGGAAATCTAAAGATGGATATTTTGTAGCAAGGAGGGGAGTGATTAACTTTTCAGTCTAGAAGCAGAGGGCCCCGGGACCATCAATGGAGAAAAGCGGAGAGCGGCATCCTACCCAGAGAAGCAGTGAGGTCTGAGATAGAGGCAGAGAAGATGATGTGAAGAGATG
>NW_006408599.1:259236-269160 GCF_000296735.1 Chrysochloris asiatica | reverse complement strand
CCTCCAATCCTGATGCCATGTTTTTCTTCATAGAACCCAGCTTCTCAGATTATTTGCTCAGCATACAGGTTGAATAAATATGGTGAAAGAATACAACCTTGTGGCACACCTTTCTTCATTTTAAACCATTCAGTGTTCCCATGTTCTATTCAAACAACTGCCTATTGGTCCAGGTACGGATTCCTCATGAGCACAATTAAGTGTTCCAGATACTCATACTTCTCAATGTTATCCAAAGCTTGTCATGATCCACAATCGAAAGCCTTTGCATAATCAATAAAGCACAGGTTTCTGTATTACCTTTAGTAAAACTTTACTCGCATGGGATATCAAAGAGATTGTCCAATGATTTCTGCATTCTGTTGGGTCACCTCTCTTTGGAATGGGCACAAATACAGATCTCTTCCAATCAGTTGTCTTTCAAATTTCTTGGCAGAAATGAGTGAGTGCCTCCTGTGCTGCCTCACTTTCTGGAAAGATTTCAATTTTTATTCCATCAATTCCTGGAGCCTTGTTCTTTGCCAATTCCTTCAATGCACCTTGGACTTCCTCCTTCACTATCATTGGCTCTTGATCATATGCTACCTCTTGAAAGGGTTGAACATTAACCATTTCCTTTTGGTACACTAGTCATTAAAGAGATTCAAATCAAAACAACAGTGAGCTATCATCTTACCCCAGCATTATTAGCAAAGTTCATAAAAAATTTAAAAAATAAATTTAAAAAAACAGAAAACAACAAATGCTGGAGAGGGTGTGGAGAGTATGAAACATTCCTACATTGCTGGTGGGACTGTAAAATGGTGCAGCTGCTGTGGAAAGTGGTATGGTATTTTATCAGAAGATTGGAAATAGAAGTATTGTACGACCCAGCAATCTTTCTACTTGGAATATATCCTGAAGAAATAAAAGCCATTATATGAATCGATATTTGCACACCTCTGTTCATTGAAAGGGGCTCTGGTAGCATAGTGGTTATGAATCGGACTGTGAACCTCAAGGTCAGCCGTTCAAAACTACCAGCTGTTCCATGGGAGAAACATGAGTCTTTCTGCTTCCATAAAGATTAACAGCCTCAGAAACCCTGTACAGAGTCACTGTGAGTCAGAACCGACTCCACGGCACATTACAACAACAACAAATGTTCATTGAGGCTTTATTTACAACAGTAAAAAGATGGAGGCAGCCTCAATGACCATCAGCAGACAAATAGTTGAACAAACTTTGCTGTTGTGCATAGGGTTGCTGTGAGTGGGAACCAAGTCTAAGGTACCAATCCACATCAACATCCACCACAGGCGTTACGTGTCCACACATCAAGGCATGAAATAGTCTCTCTTCAAAAGGTAACCTGCAATCAACAAGCAAGCATTTATTCCTACCAGCAAATAGTTTATATATTTAAATGCTCTATGAATCTCCAGGCCTTTTGACTATGCGCAAATAGAAAAAGTAAGCAAAATCTTTTTCTGATTCATCTCTGCTTCCTTAATCCTGGCCCATAGCAATCCACTTAACAAATTCTTGCTGAGTCATAGTGAAGACAGGAATTTTGTTTTTAAACAAGTGTTCAGTAATAGAAAATCACTCTTAGATTAAAGAAGATTATTAGGTCCTGTTTTTCCGGAAGCTGACCCTGAGACAAGAATTCAGTACAAGTAATTTATTTGGGGGTTGAAAGAAACAGCAGTAGGAGAATGGAAAAATGAAACATGAATGGAAGGTTATCAATGGAAGGTTTATAGGAACAAAATAACCACCTGGATTATTTCAATTTGGGGAAACTAGAATCCAACACATCTCAGATGTTTTTTCACCATAGGAATGAGTAAACTGGTGCATATGTGTACCAATTAGCGTCTGTATTTACCTGACTAGTTCTTGAGGGTGGGATGTTGAAAGTGTTGATTGTTCAACATTTCTGGTCTGCTACATGTATGGGAAAACTGGTCTCCCATGGTTATAATAAGGTCACTGACAAAAAACAGAAAACACTGGTAATTGAAGTTCTGGCCAGAGAATACTGATGTGGTAAAGATAAGAATTATGAGTGTAAATTTTATAGAAATTGTTACATTTACTTCCTGCACCATTCAGATCTCATATCCTGTTACTGATTCTTCAACATAGTAGCCAATGTAATTACTTTTTTAAAAAGTTTACAAGAAAATTTGATTCCTTTTTCCTAAGTTGCTGTTGTTGTTGTGATGTGCCGTGGAGTCGATTCCGACTCATAGCGACCCTGTACAGGGTTTCCGAGGCTGTAAAACTTTACGGGAGCAGAAAGCCTCATTTTTCGCCCAAGGAACAGCTGGTAGTTTCGAACTGCTGACCGTGAGGTTCACAGACCGATTCGTAACCACTACACTAAGTAGCCAAGCCTAAATTTTTCAATTAAGCCATAAAACTTCTTAAAAAGGTGATTATTCTTGTTTCTTCTCACTTTGCGCTTCCTTATGATCACTAAAGGGAAAGAACAATCACTTCCATCCATTGGGTTACCTGGTGAGTGGGGTCCAATAAAAGTCCTTTGACTGAGATATGATTTTATCTAAAATCCTAGAGGCCAGAGAGTCATTTAGATTTCTATCTGGACCTTGTTGGAGCTAGTAATGTTTTTCATACCTCCCTGGAGCTTATTCCATCCCAGAGAGTAAAGAAAGCTGAGAAAGGAAAGCCTAAACTAGGAGGGAGATTGAGTGTGCCTTGAGATCCTTTCTCTGTGGACTAAGGTTCCAACGTAAACTTCCCACAAGATGCATTTCCCAGAGGAGTTTAGGGGAAAATTGAGCAATTAATCCAAGTTTGATGAATGTCTTTGACTAGAAATTACAAGTTCTGGTTCCTACACCCTAGGGGTCTCTCCCAGGTTAGTTGTACTATTTTATTCATAGATCTGGAGCTGTAATCAGAAGTGAGAGTAAGAGCTTGTAACATTTCTTCTTTATGCTCCCAAATGTCTGGGACCTTGGAAACCAGTCTTTATGTCCCCTAAAGAGAACCTCGGAGTCCTGTTGTGGGCTGTAGGATCAGCACTGGACTACTAACCACAAGGTTCGTGGTTCAAGCCCACCAGCTGCTCCTTGGAAACCCTATACAGGGTCACTATAAGTCAGAATTGACTAGAGGGCACTTAACAACAACAAAAAGAACTTCAGGATACATTTACCCACCAAATACTGCATCATAAATGCAGAGAAGGTCAGTGTTGGGATGGAATGAATTTTTTTTTTTTCTCATGAGTTTATATATGGATATAAAAGACAAAGAATCAGATTATTGTTTAAGGGAGAAGAAAGAGAAAAATTACAGAAAAACTGAGAAGGAGAGAATAGAAAGATTGAGTGACAGAATTGAAACAGAGAGGTAGAGGGAGGACTGTGAGGGAAGGAAGGGGAAAATGAAAGAATGATAATGTGAAGGGATAGAAGGGAAGAGAGAAAGAGGAACAAACAGTGGTTAAGTGGGCCAAGAGATAGGCAGAGACACAGAGGAGCCAAGTTTTTCAGCAGGAATTGATTTTTTGCCACAGATCCTGACTTAGAAAATGAATATTGCAGAATTCAAAGATACCAAAGGCGTTCAGATGTTTAAGCCAGGGGTTTCAAGGGGGTCTCCCACTGACTACCAAAATACTCCAAATGCCAACATTAGAGATTTTCCCCCTGAGTGTAAGCATTATTCCTCTTTGTTAGCAGGACACCAGTCTACCACAGTGCCATCTTGACGGTAGGTTTCAAGAGTCCAGTTGCTGGATAAATGCATGTGCTTTCTAAGGAACAATGTCCCTTCAAATGTTTACTTATTAGTTCCAAATGTCTGATTGTGTGTGGCGCTGTGGGTTAATGCATTGGATTGCGAAGTGGGTTTGAACCGCAAGGTTGGCAGTTCAAGCTCACCAGCTGCTCCTAGAAAACCCTATACAGGATTGATATGCATAGGAACCGACAGCACTTAACATAACAACAACAACAGTCCTACCTCTGAAGCAATATGAGGGCACTAGAAGTTGAGAAGCAGGGTGAAGTGAATAGGGACAAATAAAGGAAGATGTCGGAGACTGACTCAGTATAAACAAAGCCACTTTGCTGAATATACACATTGATCCCATGCTTATGAGAGTAGACCTTTATTATTCATAGAGGCCATTGTCAGTTATCCCCTTGGCTTTGGATTGGAGTTCTGATTGGCTGTGGGTGGTCTTCAGCTTCTGGATATCAGAACATAAGCTACTTTTGTGAGAACAAGCCTCTCCTAAATGTCCTGTTCAGTTTATGTCCATAGTTAAGTCTAACTTCCCTTTCTCATGCCTGCCTGAATGATCACTCTTTCAGTAGAATGATGGACTTTTTTCTCTGTGTTTATATATTCCCTATTTTGTTTCTCCTTATTGGTTTGCCATCCTGATGTTTGCCAGCAATTTCCAATTCCAGTTTTACACCTTTGTTCAAGTTCCCAGAATCCAGCAGAGGAACTGACACTATTCATTTTCTCCTGGGTATTATTACTGTTGTTGTTGAGTGCTATCGAGTCAGTTACCACCATAGCGACCCTGTACAGGGTTTCCGAGGCTATAAATCATCACGGGAGCAGAAAGCCTCATCTTTCTCCTGCGGAACCACTGGTGGTTTCGAACTGCTGACCTTGCGGTTCACAGCCCGATTCGTAACCACTACGCTACCAGAGCTCTATATATCATCTCATTTCTTCTTTACAATAACCATCTGGGGTATACCCACTCATTGTTTAAAGATCACCTTTTTTTTTTTTTTTAAATTTACAAAGGTTAAAAAACCTGCTAAGGTTTTGACTGTGAGCCAAGTCTGTATCATGCCAAAACCCTTGGTTCTTTTCTATCGTCTTGCACTGCCTCTGAAGCAATAGAGTTGGGAATGTCTCATTCTTTGGGTATCACTAAGAAAAGGAAGAAATCTGAGTCTAGCTCCTTTAAAACAACGTGTTTACTTATCAGCCTCAATATGTATGTTAAGGCTAAGGATGCTTGTGAGAAATGTTTAGAAGGTGTATGCAGTTAGATTAAAACCCAGAAGTTTAAAAATCTATCATTTACTTGACTTCTGCTGAGTTTTCTATCCTAACTAGAAATATTTTTGGTGAGTAAGAATCCTTTCTAACACTCTGACTTTTCTTAATTCAATAAGAGGTAGATCTTGAGATTTTGTAAAAGAAGGGGTTGTCACTCTTTTGCAATGAGATTTGGTAAGAGAAGGGGTTGTCATGCTTTTGCAACGAGTGACAAATGCTTCTAAGGATAGTACTTGTTTCCCTACTTGTTACATAGGAATTGACTGTTAAGTGATTGTTTTGTTTTGTTGTATGCAATGTGGAAGTTAGGGAAGGACACTTGTGCTTTTAGTGCATACCAGTACACTATATACCTGAAAGTTTTCCAATTGGAATGTATTCATTTCCTATTGCTGTAGTAACAAGTTATCACTAACTCAGCGACTTCAACCATTGCATCAAACAGAAATGTGTCTTTTGAGGGAAGCCAGACCAAGAAGGTAGTGAGGGTATAGGAGAGGCACCAATTTTGTGGGACCTTTAAGTTATATTAGAGTTGTTACACTTTATCTTAAGATCAGCAGGAATAATTTGAGAATTTTTAAAAATGAGTAGGTATGTTGAAATCTAATCTTTAAAAAAGACTTCTTTGACTACAGTTAAGGGTAAGTGGCTTGATATAATTCAGAGTTTCTTAGGCACCCTCTACTGATTTGACATAAGCAGAAATGCATGCATATTGATGAGTATTCTTTGATAAACACAGTATTATTGTTTACATCCTTTTATTTTAAAAGTTTGCCTCTGGAATTTAACAATGGGTGTTGAAACCAAATTCTTTCACTTGTTGCTGTGCCACGGTTAATGACTAGGAATACTCACCAAAGAGCCTTCTTGGGACAATAACTCAGGTGAGACGCCATTTTCCACTGTGTGGTCCTCAGCACCATTGAAGCAAGAGTTCTATCTTGTCAGTAAGTGGTTCTTGTTAATATTTGCCTTGTTGACAATATTTCTAATTCCCTTATGTACCAGTGTATGAGGAAAATTTGAGAAACAAAGTTTACCACTTTCTGAAATATGGCCTGTATTCTTAATATAGCTATGAAAATGATCATTTGAGTCCTTCGTGTTCTCAATTATTCTTCAACATGGCAGAGAGAAGAGCAGCATGAGGTGGAAGAACCAGAGCAGTGTGTCCGAATTCCTCCTCCTAGGGCTCCCGATCAGACCAGAGCAGCAGGGCATGTTCTTCGCTCTGTTCCTGGGCATGTACCTCACCACAGTGCTGGGGAACCTGCTCATCATCCTGCTCATCAGATTGGACTCTCGCCTCCACACCCCCATGTACTTCTTCCTCAGCCACTTGGCACTCACTGACATATCTTTCTCATCTGTAACTGTCCCTAAGATGTTAATAAATATGCAGACTCAGGACCAATCCATCCTCTATTCAGAGTGTATAGCACAGATGTATTTTTTCATATTTTTTACAGATCTGGACAATTTCCTTCTCACCTCCATGGCATATGATCGGTATGTGGCCATCTGTCACCCCCTCCACTACACCACCATCATGAGAGAGGGGCTTTGTACCACACTCGTAGCTGTGTCCTGGCTCCTCTCATGTGCCAGTGCCCTGTCTCACACCCTCCTCCTGGCTCGTTTGTCCTTCTGTGCTGACAATACCATTCCCCATTTCTTCTGTGACCTCGCTGCCCTGCTGAAGCTGTCCTGTTCAGACACTTCCCTCAATGAGATGGTCATTTTCACAGTGGGAGTTGCAGTAATTACTCTCCCATTAATATGCATCCTTATTTCTTATGGTCACATAGGGGCCACCATCCTGAAGGTTCCATCTACCAAGGGAATCTGCAAAGCCTTGTCCACTTGTGGATCCCATCTTTCTGTCGTGTCTCTGTATTATGGAACAATTATTGGTCTGTATTTTTTCCCCTCATCCAGCAACTCCAATGACAAGGACATAATTGCTTCCGTGATGTACACAGTGGTCACCCCCTTGCTGAACCCTTTCATTTACAGCCTAAGGAACAGAGACATGAAGGGGGCACTGGAGAAATTCTTCAATAGGGCGACAGTCGCTTCTTGACATGAACTCTTTTCCTTTATAACAGACACATGTATTCACATATACCCAGATGTTAGACCTCTAATCCCACTCAACATGAGCTAAGTATTCAGTAAATATTTGATGACTTGAATTGAATTCTGCTGTGATTATTCACTCCTTCCCTTACAACTCTTTAGTGTAAGTTGTGAATTCTGACTTGACATTATTTATTATTGTTTTTGCCTGTTAGGTTCAGAAGTTACATAGCTAATAGGACTTACGTCTCTCACACTGTTTCCTGGGAATTTGTTAGTTCTTATGAATCTTTGGACTCCTGGTGTGGTGTTGTCAGATAAGTACTGGGCTGCAAACCACAAGGTCAGCAGTTCAAACCCACCAGCTATTCTTCGGAAACCTTATACAGGGTCTTTATGAGTTGGAACCAACTCTACGGCACTTAACAACAGCAACAGGAATCTTTGGAAGACGGTGGGTAACAGGGTTCTTTTGACATATAAAGGCTGCAGAATTGGGATTTTGGAAGGAACCTCTTTTCCTTTTCACACTGCCTCATCTAGTACTCTTCTGTTTTATTGTTTTATTGGTGATGATGATGGTGGATCAGAAGAAGAGACTTTGTAGCTTCCTTTCTAGCTCCAGGAAATGGCTTGATTTTTAGGAACACTGACTATTCTAGTGATGATAATGACCTTCATTTAGCATTTTACTCTCTGACCAGATTGCTATGGAGCTTTCTCACTATGTACTTAAGCTTCAATCAGGACACAGACTCAATCTAGATAGAGAATGAGAAAGGAAAGTAATGTACCCGTTGTCTGGAACTTTCTGTTGCCTGCATTAAATTTAGCCCCTTTTTCATTTAGCTACTTCATTCTAGTTCCCTAAAAATCCTTTCTTACCTGTTTAGTGACCTCAGGTTTGTACTATGAACTCAAGAAATAGATATTCTTCAGCATCAGGTAATGGACCAACTTGGTTTCTTTCTTTATGCCTCTTTTTAGTTAAGGACCAAAGGGATTACAAATGGTTCTGAGAATCAGCACCATGTAGTGACCACAGAAGGGTATGAAAGAAAGATATAACTGAATTGTAAGCTCTATCTAATGAAGTGCTGACTTTGTTGTAGTTAAGTGCTGTGGAGTCAGTTTTGACTGTGTAAATCTTTGCAGAAGCAGAAAGCCTCATTTTTCTCCCAAGGAGTAGTTAGCAGACTTGAATCACTGACCTTATGGTTTCCAGCCTAGCGCTTGTACTATAGAGCCATTGTGCTCTACAATCGAGTACCATGTTGGTGTGTGGCCTCAGGCAATATACCTAACATCTCTGAGCTTCAATTTCTTCTGTGTAGATATGAATAAAACATGAAATCTATTCTTGATTTGCAATAAATATAATAATGAATTTGACTCAGCACTGACACGAACAAAAATTAATGAATGTTAGGTTTCGCTACCTTCTTTGTGAGAGATGACTTTTAGACAGGGACTTGCACAAACACTTCTGCGAGATGGTGACTATGGAAAGAAGGGAGCACCCTGGGGCAGCCTGGCATGTAGATTATATTCCCAATTCCACGGCAGTCAATTGCTTTAGAATACAGCAATACATTTTCTCTGGCTTGAGTGATATATAATCAAATGACTAAGTTGCACTGAATGAGTGAGTCAGTGGATGGGTGAAGAAAGGAAAATCAGGAGAGTATCTTACTCACTACTTCTTTAACATCCACTCAAACAAAGGCCCTTGACCTGGAGTGATGAAGCGGCTCTTTAGCATCCCAAGTTTCTTTGTGGAAGGACAAATAGTGTTTCAGTCCTGCCTGATTAAGCTACATGCACACAATCACTTTGTCTATATACCAACTCCCAAGCAGTTCCAGAGTCAAATCCTGACTAAGGCTGGAACCTTTCTTGGTAGTCTAGATAAAGCATGTTTTAGTAAGCCAAGGGAGTCCTAGTGTGACTCTGTAGGCTAAGTACTAGGTCGGTGGTTCAAATCCACCAGTTGCTCCTAAGAAACTCTATTCAGGGTCACTGAGTTGAAACCAACTCCATGGCACTTAACAACAACAACAGTAAGCCAGGACATACCCATGAACTGCTGTATATGCCAGCCTATACTGTGGTGATTCCATTGGTCAAATTGAGCTCCTGGCCCACTTTCTTGCCTGCCCTCCAGCTCAGTTGTCTGGAACCCTAGCCTTGTTAAGTTTGTCCTCTTAAAAGGGTCAAGACTGCTATTCATATGTTTAGCCATTGGTTTGTTTCCTATTAGGAATGTTTTTTTCTAATGAAATATCAAGCCCTGCAGGAAATACCTAATCACCACCTGTCTGCTAGTCTATCCCTTCAACCCAGATTGGTTTCCCTTGCATATGGATAGACCAAAGCAAGTGAATATTCACCATGCTGCTCTGGATAGATACATAGAACTTCTATTAGTCCCTCATTGGAAGTATGCCCTTTATTCTAAGACATTTTCTTTCAACCAGGGCTAAGAGCTAAATTTCATCCCCTTCCCAGTATCATCTCATTGAGTTTGGCACACAATTTGTTATATTGTAAAACAAACAAACAACACCATACACACAAATACGCAATGTAGCTACAGGTTTGCAAATAACTTCTGGGAGCTTTTAATTAGTGACACTTTAAATAACCAGTTTCTACCTTTCTCAAAAGTGAACTGTAATTCTTTCCAAAAGTAACAGTTGTTGTTGTTGTTGTTGTTATGTGCCATGGAGTGGATTCCGACTCATAGCGACCCTGTACAGGGCTTCCAAGGCTGTAAATCTTTACGGGAGAAGA
>NW_006408599.1:238271-259026 GCF_000296735.1 Chrysochloris asiatica | reverse complement strand
AAAGATAACAAGAAATATCCTATTTTGTCACAGATAGAAAGTAGATGAAAGAAGAGGGGGTTCCGATGAAGAATTAGATTCATTTAGCCCACTCTCAGGTTTAGTTGGAAGTCCTGGTGTGGTGCTGTGGGCTAATGCATCAGACTGCAAAGTCGTTTGAACTGCAAGGTCGGTGGTTCAAGCTTACCAGCTGCTCCTTGGAACCCCTATACAGGGTTACTATGGGTCGGAATTGACTCGACAGCACTTAACAACAACAACAACTGGTTTGGTTTATTACTATCTTTGAATTCAAAGAGGTTTGTTTTGAGTGAGAAGTTATAAATGAAATCAGGAGAGAGCTCATACATGAAATTTAATTTATTTACCATTAAGAATAAAAAGTAAGAGTTAATATCATAAAAATAATGAGATTTTCCTTATGGAGTTTAACATTCAATGGCCATTTAGCAAGTACCAAATCTATTCTGGTCTGTTTTGTTTTGTTTTTTAAAGAGGGTTCCAAGCAAGAGAAAGATAATACCCTAAATAGGCAAGGACCACCAAGAAACTCTCCTTTACATCACTTCTGTTTCACTGTGGATTATTTTAATGCCATAATCACATTAACCTTACTTGAAATGGGTGTCCTTAAGGGAACTGGAGTTTGAGTTTACCTATTGGGATAGGTAGAATAGATTGGTTTGGAATTCTGAGTATTATGGTGATCTTTTGACTGGGTAGGATCTTAGAACGCTAGGGACTTGAACAATTATAGGCAACAGTGTCCTTGTTTGCTCTTTGTATTCTCTCCAGTGACCTGACTCCTAATGGCCACAAAATAATATGAGGGGCTGCAAAAAGTCTATGGATAGGTGGAATGGAAAGAAATGGGAGTTTTTCCACAAACGCTTTCAAGACCTCTTGTATTGAGGAAACTAAAACTAACACCCAGCCATGTCTCTAGACTTGCTTATGTAAATAAAGAGACAAACAAAAAAGTTAATTGACTGTCACTGAGTCAACTCCAACTCACAGTGACCTGATAGAACAGAATAGAAGAGAGCCCTGGGTTTCCAGTATGGTAAATATTTATGAGAGCAGACAGCCTCCCATTTCTCCTGTGGAGCAGCTGCTTGGTTTTGACTGGTGACCTTGCCATCATAACTCACTAAGCCACCAGATTGCTTTTCTGATTTTTTTGGGGATCTGTGAAAAAGAACATAAATCCATTTTCCAAATAGTTCACACATAAACTGAAATATGAATGCATTTACATTTTCTGAAGATCAGAATGGAAGAAGAATCCAGAAGACCGCCATGAGAAAGCATCTGGAACAAGGAAGGTGTCACTGATTTTGGCCAGTCTGAACAGCAGGTATAGAATATCAGAAGAGGCATGAATTACAAAAATAATGTGAGGCTGCATCTGGTCATCTCACATCTCAGCCTCATTTATATCATCAGGGGCCCTAGAGTTCTGTCAGGGCTCTCTCCGGAAAGAGCTAACTTTGAGAAGCGGAATGTATGTTCTTGCCAGTTCAAAGAACAGAAGAAAGCTAGAGGTTAGTGGCTAAGAAGAGACTGTCAACAACTCATGGTCAGTAGAGCAAAAGACATCAGTAGAATGGAAGAAGAGTTAGATTGGAGGAGACAAGAGCAGGACTCCAGGGTTGCATGCTGTAGCTCTGGTTGTAGGAGAACGATTTCCTCACCTCACTAAAGGTCTGCTAGAGGTAATAGCTAGAAAGGATATATGGGGACAATAACAAACTTCACATTCCAGGTCACCAAACAAATGGAACAGTCAAGTTGTAAGATGTAGCATTCTGCTCTAAACAACTCACATTTGCACTCACAAACTGCTGAAATCTGGACAGTTTGGTTCTGGAAAAGATGTTCAATAGTTAATCGGATGGTCAGTTCTTTCCTTGAAGAAGTACAGAAATCATGACACGTTTTAATATAATTTGAGACCCAGAAACAAAGTGCACTGGGGAGATGAAGGCAGCAGTAGACATTGGGCCCTGTCAGAGAGAAGTAAGAAACCAAAGTTTATTTTTTAGACAGTATTGCAAAGGCTTTAGGATAACTGAAAAGGTTCAAACCCACCAGTCATTCCTCCGAAACTTTATACAGGGTTACTATGAGTCGGAATAGACTTGAAGGTGCTGCAGGATAATGCACTGGACCACAGGGTTGGTTTGAGGTGCTAGGTCGGTAGTTCAAATCCACCAGCTGATCCTCAGAAGCCATACACAGGGATGCAATGACTCAGAACCAACTTGATGGCACTTAACAAAGAAAGAGAAGAAACCCTATGTGCCAATAAGCATTTTTTAATATGCCTCTGCAAATGATTAATCTGATGATGCTCATATTAGATCTACTTTTCCTGAAGGCAACTAAGGAGAGAATTGCTGGGTTTGGCTCTATTTTTGTTAGTTGCTGCTGAATCAATTCAGGGTTCGCTCTGGTAGCATAGTGGTTATGAGTTGGGCTGCTAATTTCAAGGTCAGCAGTTCAAAACTACCTACTTTTCCATGGAAGAAAGATGAGGCTTTCTGCTCCCATGAAGATTTACAGCCTCAGAAACCCTACGCCGGGTCCCTATGAATCAGAACCCACTCCACAACTCTCTGGCACACCACCACCAGTCCCATAAAGAATCATCAACATTGAACACTTACGACCACCAGGGGGCAGAGGCAGCACAAGGATCTCTAATCCCTTTCTGGTGAATCTGGAAAGTGGTGTAAACCAATTTGGAAATCTGGACATTGAATTTCAGTCTTCTAATGGGATACATTTTCTCTATTCTGCATTTTCTGGAATGTAATCTCACCTCTGCCCTTAACTTATTAGTCTTGGTTTAGTGGTATAAGCATGACAGATGCCCCTAAATTTTTTATGATTAATAAATTAATCACTTAGGTATGTTGTATTGTTCATTGCCACATCCCCTGCACTTCTACCAGGTCCCAGCACATACCTGGTGTAAGTATTTGTTGAATGAACAAATCTCCGATAAAAGTTTTTTGGAGACTTTTTTGAGTAAGAAAAGGATGAAAAAAGATCAGTAATTATAATAGCTATCATTTATTGAAAGACTACTGTTATTAGCCACTGTACTGCCTGCATTTCATAGTTTATCTCATGTAGTCTTCTAACCCTCCATATTAGATAGATACTATTATTTCCATTTTATAGATGAGAAAACTAAGACTCAGAGAGGTTAGATTACTGGACTATCATCTTATGGCTGGTATGAAGCAGGCTCAAAACTTGAAGCCAAGTTTTCTGATTCCAAGTCTATGTCTTTTCCTTAAACATTGCTGTCACTATATCTAAGAGATGAAAACTCTTCGACTGAGGAGCCTCTTGAGAGCCCCCTTCATGTCCTTGTTCCTTAGGCTATAGATAAAGGGGTTCAACATGGGAGTTACCACAGTATACATCGCAGCCGCTGCAATGTCTTTCTCTTCAGAGGCAACAGAGGGAGGACACAAGTAGGCACTGAAGAGGGTGCCATAGAACACACAGACCACACAGAGATGGGAGCTGCACGTGGAAAAGGCCTTACCACCCCCGCCAGGTGTTCTCATTCTCAGGATTGCTGATACAATGTGGATATAGGAGATGACAATGCATATAAAGGGGACAATGAGGACTGTTCCTCCTAAAGCAAAAACCATCAACTCATTGATGTGGGTGTCAGAACACGACAGCTTCAGGACTGGAGTTATGTCACAGAAAAAGTGAGCAATCTCCCCAACAGTACAGAAAGACAGTTGAGTCATGAGCAGGGTGTGAGTCAGGGCAACAATGTTGGTGAGGACCCAGCACAATGCAAGCAACATGACACAGATTCGGGGACTCATGGCTGTAGAGTAGTAGAGAGGACGGCAAATAGCCACATAGCGGTCATATGCCATAACAGCCAGGAAGAAGCTGTCCAGATCGCCAAACATCAGGAAGAAATACATTTGGGTGAGGCAGCCAGCATAGGAGATGGTATGATGCTGAAGCTGTACATTCACCAGCATCTTGGTAACTGTGGAGGATGTTAAACCCATATCAACAAAAGACAGATTAGCCAAAAAGAAGTACATGGGGGTGTGGAGGTGCAGGTCAGAGCCTATGGCCAAGATGATGAGCCCATTCCCAGACAAGGTGACAAGATACATACTCAGGAAAATTCCAAAAAGCAACTGTTGTTGTTCTGGTGATGCAGATATTCCTCGCAGGAAAAATTCAGAGACACTGGATTGATTATTCCCATCCATGACTGCAGCATCTAGAGGCTAGGGAGGTGAGTTGGAATATTAGATTTCTTCTAAACTTCTACATGTGCTGATATCTAACTTCCAAATCTCCCTTTGTATTCACTATCACCCCAATTCTGGCTTTCCTTCCAATCGGACACCTTTTCTTCCTTACTTTGTTTCTCAAGAATTTCATCACTGTTTTGTTTCCCCTCTCTTTCCCTCTGGTCAGTTTTTATAAAGAAGGCACTCTTCCAGGGAAGTGCTGAGCATGCTCAGTCCATACCAGATTCATAGTTCATACTCATGTATACATGAGCAGACTGAGGTAAGTTAATCTTATATTTTATTTGGAGAGGACTCAAAAATACATACAAAATTCATCTTTTAAGAACCTCTCACACTGTCTCATTTTAGTGATGGGCATATGAAGCACTCTTGTCCCTGTATTTATTTCTTCTGAAATAGGAAATACTGAGCTCAGCATTTTCTTCCTGTGTTTGGGGGTTTTGCTGTTGTTTTAGTCATCACTATTATCATCATCATCAGGGCATGGTGACTCCTTTTGATAAGCACTGGACTGCCAGCCACAAGGCTGATGGTTTGAGCCCACCAGATGCTCCATGGAAAAAGATGAAACTTTCTGATCCCTCAAAAGAAACCATGCAAAGGGTCTCTATGAGCTGGGGCAGACTCAACGGCCCTCACCAACAATGACAATCATCATCATTATCCTGGAGCTAAAGTTTACTGGCCATTTATTAATAGCATATGTCGATTATGCTGCTAAATTCTTTACATTGATGTCTCCTTAATTCTGAAGCAACACTAGAAAGCAGATATGATCATGCTTACCATTCTATAGAGGAGAAAATTAATGATTAGATTGTTTAAGTTGATTGGCACAAGGGCTTCTAGCTAACGAATGTTTGAGACAAAATTCAAACCCATAGTATTGGACTTCAGAGACTGCACCACACATTAATATACATAGAAGGTAATTTTCTATCATTACATTTATATTTAATCTTCTGCTTTTCCTGGTTTGACATCTTTGTTCTCTTGTGGCCTCTCATCATGTTCTTTTACAGAAAAACAATGAAGCTTTGGAGCTGTATAGAACCTAAAAGATCATCTGGTTCAGAGGTCCTCAAGCATTAGTCTGTGGACCTGGTTGTCATAATCAAGTGGGATACTTGCTAAAAATACAGAATCCTGGTCCCCGTTTGAAATATACTGAATTTAATTCTCTAGGTAACAGTCTGAGTACAGATATGTACCACATTAACATCTGTTCAGGCAACATCCCAATCCCCATAAAGTCTATTATATTAAAATCTTGAGGTACATGAAATATTCATAACAAAATGGACAATACTATGTGACATGTATCAAAACATTACTATTGTTGTTGTTATTGTTAGGTCTTTCCTGTCAAATCAGTTCTGACTCATAGCGACCCTATGTCCAACAGAATGAACACTGCCCAGTCTGCACCATCCTCACAATTGTTACGTTTGAGCCCATTGTTAAAGTCACTGTGTCAATCCAACTCTTTGGGGGTCTTCCTCTTTTATGCTGTCCCTCTGCCTTACTAAGAATGATGTCCTTCATTTAAACAATTGTATATTCCTGCATGTTTTTGTGTATATCCAAAAAAAAAGAGGGAATAGAAGAAAATACTGTTAACCGATGATGCATGAAGGAGATTGTAATCATTGCAATGAAACAAATACAATAGATTGAGTGAAAAACCGATGTTCTCCCACGTAAACTATCACTCAATTCACTATAAAAACTTCCAAAAAAAAAAAAAAAAGAATGATGTCTTTCATCATAGCTCCTGATAACATAACCAAAGTATGTGAGTTCAAGTCTTACCAATCTTGCTTCTAAGGAACATTCTGACTGTACTTCTTCCAAGACAGATTTGTTTGTTCTTCTGACAGTACATTGTATATTCAATATTTCTCACCCACACCATAATTTCAAAGGTAGCAATTCTTATTTGGCCTTCCTTAATTATTGTCTAGCTTTTGAATGCATATGAGTTGGTTGAAAATACCTTGGTCAGGCACACCTTCCTCCTCAAAATGACTTCTTTGTTCTTTAACACTTTAAAGAGGTCTTTTGCAGCAAATTTGCCCAGTGAAATTTGTCCTTTGATTTCTTGATGGCTGCTTCCATGGAAGTTGATTGTGGATCCAAATAAAATGAAATCCTTGACAACTTTAATCGTTTTCCTATTTATTATGATGTTGCTTATTGGTCCAGTTGTGGGGATTTTTGTTTTCTTTAAGTTCCATACTGAAGGCTGTAGTCTTTGATCTTCATCAGTGTTTCAAGGTCTCTTCAATTACAGGAAGCAAGACTCTGTCATCTGCATATTGCTGGATGTTAGTTATTATTCTTATTCTAACTGCATTATTATGTTAAAGATGTTTTCCAGTATCTAGAAAAATTTCTTTAGTGTTTTCTATGCACTGAAAGGAGTCCTGGTATGACACTGTAGTAGGCTAAGCCCAGGACAGAAAGGTCAGGTTGAACCACAAGTTCACTAGCCGCTCCTTGGAAAGCCTATACTGGGTTGCTAGAAGTCAGAACCAATTCAACATCACATAACAACAACATGCATAGAAAGGTACACAATATTTATATTATATACTGAAATATAAACATTTGACTAACTGATGTTAAATACAAACTGTTCCTAAAGGCTTTGACTTATATACAAATTTGAGTTAAAGACAGACTTAGGAATGGAATGCATTCATAATCTGGGGAATGCTTGTAGATAATATGATGTTTTTTTCAACATCCAAATCACAAAACATCCTATATTCTACAGCACATTTTGTGGATGTTAAGTGAATATGACTGTTTTATATTCTAAAATAAAAACCACCTCAGATATTTTGGCCCTCAGTCAGCATTTTTTAAATTACACTAATGCAGCCTTTGCATTTGTTTACAAAGTGAAGTGATAGGAAAAGTTTACACTGTGCCTTTCAGAAAGCTATGGTACGAAAACCAGGCTATCCAGATTCTCAATCTAGGCTCTTTACATTAAGTGAACTATCATTCCATTTTACATTTCTTTGTCATCAATATCTTATAGACCTAAATGTGCCTCTATTCCCCATTTGATTCAGAGTCCAGAGCTAAAGAAAAATGTAATTTCAAAAAGATTGCAAGTTTTACTGGACATTGTTCACCACTTAAAACGTTAGCAAGATAAATACCTAAGAACTATTTCATCTTTGGAGTACTGGTGTGGTGCTGTGGTCTAATGCCATAGACTGCAAAGTCGGTTTGAAATATAAGGTTGGTGGTTCAAGCTCACCAGCTGCTCCTTGGAAACCTTATGGGTCAGAAATGACTTCATGGCACTTAACAACAAGATTTCATCTTTATCTATCCCTGAACTTTACACTACTAAGGAGCACATCTTAGAGTTACATAATTTTTTCTGAAAGTACAGAAGCTACAAAGGAACTTATTTTCTTCCCTAGTTCATCTCTTAGTGGAGAATAGTATGCTTCACAAAGACTAGACTTCTATGACTGGGCACAATCTAATAGCCATGTACTGAAGGTCAAAAGACTCTCGTAAGACTTGACTTGCTATGTTTTGGTCAAGATGTAGTCTGGCAGGCAAATCTATGTTTCCCAGACACTCAGATGCTGCCTACATCAAGTAAGTCATTCACATCCATTCAGGCTCTCAAAGGTATTGTAAGTTATTTTAAGAAGAGCTGTGTCTCTCTCATTATCTCTGACAACAACATCTCAAGTAGGCTATTCCTATAAAAGTAGAAGTCCCTCAGTCTCTGGCATGGACCAGTTGCCATTTGAAAAATTTCCAAATCCTCAAAAAGGGTTAAAAGTTCTCCACTGTAAACCCAGATTTTTACCATCTCTGCTTTTTGCCTCCACTCAAGGGCTTTACACTTTTATCTCTTGATCTATCTTGTGGTTCTTTCCTTCCCCTAAAGAATTTCATCCTTTATGAGAAAACTTTGTAGGTCATAAAAACACTAATGAGTTGCTTCCAGAAACTTGGAGCAACCTCTATCATCCCAGAGTAATGAGTCCCTTAACTTACCTCCACTATCTCTTGATCTATTTTGTCTGCCAACAGGTTAAGAGTTGACTTAGACATGATGGAGAGAGTATTCCAAAGGCAATCCCAATCCCTGCCAGTCTGCAACTGTTTTTCTCAAGTTTCTGTGCTCAGTGCTATCCTTGTTACTGAGAAGAATGGAAGTCAGATGTCCTTCCTTTTAGGTGGAAAATCTCAGATTATTCTTGAAAATTTTTGTGACAAGATTAACTGAAATCAGGGCTCAGGGCCAAGAATAATAAATACAGTTGGAATCAAAAGTGAGATTACTAAACAGAGAGAGAGATTAGGATTCTGGGTGAGGAACTCAAGAGAGCAGCAAAGTATGCAAAGCCAAGGTCAAATCTGAAGGAGAGGCTAGGATAGCCATAGTTATGTTCAGCAGCTGGAATAGAGAAGGCTTAAGGGAAAAAAAGTCTATACTGAGTACTTAAAGTGACCTGGGATGCATGATACTCTGATCCCACCCAACCTAGATCCTCAGGTGAATAAGTTGTCTTCTGATGCACGGATGCACTCAGGGACAGGTTACTAACAACACGAGTAGTCTGAACAGGGCTTCACTTTGAACATTAAAAGATACAAGGAGTCATGGGACAGAGTTCCCTATAGGCTTGTTAGAGCCAACCGTCATAATTGGCCAATTTCCCCCTGTACCTCTTTATAACCAACCAAATTAGTATAATTCTGGCTTCATTACGAAATGGGAAGCTTTACATCTCTCTTTATGTTAAATTGTAGCATGGGTACTCCATCATCTCTGTTAATCTCTCAAATCACTTACATAAAATAAAATAGTAATATTCTTAAGTATAAACAATAAAAATTGTTTAGTATTATGCAAACTGTGAATAAAATGCACTTAGAAAATTATATTTGCATTTATTTATAATCACCTTATATGGTAAAAACATATTTTCTCTATAACTAAATCTCCTAGCTGCCCCTTGCAGCAAGATTATGATCTTTAACTCCTCCTAAGAAACATTTTGAATATGCACTCCCATGTTCATCACAGCACTATTCACAATAGCAAATATATGGAGACAGTCTATCAATGGGAGAATGGATAAACAAACTTTGGTGCATACATAAAATATACACAATGGAATACTACTCAACGAATAGCAACAAATCTGCAAAACACCTCATAACAAAGGTCTACCTCAACCGATATTATGCTGAGTGAAATTAGTAAATCACAAAAGGATAAATACTGTATGAGACCACTACTGTAAAAACTCATGAAAGGTTTTCCTGTTAAAAGAAACATTCTTTGCTAGTTACCAGGTATGGAAAGGAAGGAACAGTAATTCACTGACTACGGGGTTGTTGTTATGTGCCGTGGAGTCGGAACCGACTCATAGTGACCCTGTACAGGGTTTCCGAGGGTGTAAATCTTTACGGGAGTAGAAAGCCTCATCTTTCTCCCGCGGAGCAGCTGGTAGTTTCGAACTGCTGACCTTGCGGTTCACAGCCCGAGTCGTAACCACTACGCTACCAGACTACAGGGTAGACACGTGTTAACTCAAATGATGCTGGTATTGTTGATTTTGTTAAGTGCTGTTGAGTTGGTTCCAACTCATAATGATCCTATATAGGATTTCCAAGGAGCAGCTGGTAGATTTGAACCTCCAACCTTGCATCTCAAACAGATTTTGTGGTGCAGTGCATTATCCTGTAGTAAAGGCAATAATCATGATAAATGGAGAAGAGACTGAAGTTGTCAAAGACGTCATTTTGCTTGGATCCACTATCAGTACTCATGGAAGCAGCAACCAAAGGATGTATCATTCTGTTGTGCTTAAGGTCTCTAGGAGTCAGAACAGACTCAATGGCACCTAACAACAACAACAGTGACTGTTCTGACCTTAGTAATTTATTTGACCAATAGAAGCAAATGAAAATGACATTCTGGGATTTCCAAAGCTATATTATATAAAAAGGAACTCTGGTAGTGTAGTAGTTACGAATCGGGCTGCTAACCTCAGGGTCAGCAGTTCAAAACTATCATTTCCTTGAGATCTTACTCTTTTTCACTGATCCATTTTTTACTAGCATGATGTCCTTTTCCAGGGACTGATCCCTCCTGATAATATATCTGAAGTATGAGAGATAAAATCTCACCAAACTGGAATCTAAGGAACATTCTGGCTGTATTCTTCCAACACAGATTTGTTTATTCTTCTGGCAGTCCATGAAACTTTTCATATTCTCCTCCAACACCATGACCCAAATGCATCAATTCTTTTACAGTTTTCTTATTCATTGTTGTGTTTTCACCTGCATATGAGGCTATTGAAAGTACCATGGCTTGGGTCAGGGTAACCTCAGTCTCCAAACTTACATCTTTGCTCTTGAACACTTTAGAGAGGTCTTGTGCAGCAGATCTGCCTAATACAATATGTTGTTCCTTAATCACTGCTTCCATGAGTGTTACAGTGGACCTAAGCAAAATGATGATACAACCTTGTTTGCTGAAAGTGAAGAGGACTTGAAATATTTACTGATGAAGATCAAAGAGCACAGCCTTCGGTATGGATTGCATCTCAATGTCAAGAAAACAAAAATCCTCACCACTGGACCAATAAACAACATTCTTATCAATGGAGAAAAGATTGAAGTTGTCAAGGACTTCATTCTTCTTTGATCAATTTTCAACATTCGAAGAAGCAGCAGTCAAGAGATCAGACGACGTATTGCATTAGGCAAATTTGCTGCACAGGAATTTTTTAAAGTGTTGAAGAGCAGAGATGTCAGTTTGAGGACTAGGGCGCACCTGACCCAAGCCATGGTATTTTCAGTAACCTCATATGGATGTGAAAGCTGGACAGTGAATAAGGAAGACCGTAGAAGAATTGATGCCTTTGAATTGTGGTGTTGGAGGAGAATACTAAACGTGCCATGGGCTGCCAAAAGAACCAATAGGTCTGTTTTGGAAGAAGTGCAGCCAGAGTGCTCCTTGGAGGCCAAGATGGCTAAACTTCGTCTCTCATACTTTGGACACATTGTCAGGAGGGAACAGTTGCTGGAGAAGGATATCATGCTTGGTAAGATGGAGGGTCAGAGAAAAAGAGGAAGACCCCCAACAAGATGGATTGGCCAGGTGGCATCATTGATGGACTCAGGTGTAGCAGCGGTAGTGAGGTTGGCCCTGGATCAGACATTGTTTCATTCTGCTGTGCATGGGGTTGCTATGAGTGGGTTCTGACTCGATGGCACCTGACAACAACAACAAGCAAAATGAAGTTTTTGACAACATCAGTCTTTTCTCCATTTATCATGATGCTATTTATTGGTCCAGTGGTGAGGATTTTTGTGTTCTGTAGCATATGGGTAGTGGTCTTTGATCTTCATCAGTGTCTTCAGTCCTCTTCTCTTTCAGCAAGCAAGGTTGAATCATCTGCATATTGCAGGTTGTTAATGAGTCTTCCTCCAATTCTCATGTCACGTTCTTCGTCATATAATCCAGTTTCCCAGATTATTTGATTAGTATACAGATTGAATAAGTATGGTGAAATAATAAAACCTTGGCACATACCTTTCCTGATTTTAAACAATTCAGTGTCCCCTTGTTCTGTTCCAATGACTGTCTCTTGGTCTTGGTTTAGGTTCCTCATGAGCACTACAAAGTGTTCTGGAATGCTCATTCTTCACAATGTTATCCATAGCTTGTCATGATCCACACAACTGAAAGCCTTTACATAGTCAATAAAGCACAGTTAAACATCTTTCTGGTATTCTCTGCTTTCCACCAAGATCTATCTGACGTCAGCAATGATATACCTCATCTGAATCTGGTTTGAACCTCTGGTAGTTCTCTGTCAATGTACTGTTGCAGCCATTTTTAATTATCTTTAGCAAAATTTTACTTTAATGTGATATTAATGATATTGTCCAATGATTTCTGCCTTTCATTGGGTCACCTTTCTTTGGAATGAGCACAGCTATGGATCTCTTCTAATCAATGACCATGTAGCTGTCTTTCAAATTTCTTGGCATAGATGATTCCAGTGCTACATCAGTTTGTGGAAATATTTTCATTTTTATTTCATCAATTCTCATAACCTTGTTTCTTCACCAGTGGTTTTAGTGCACCTTAGACTTCTTCATTCCATACCATTGACTCATGATCATATGCTATCTCTTGAAATGGCTGAACATTTTGGTACAGTGACTTTGTGTGTTCCTTCTATCTTCTTTTGATACTTTCTGCATCATTCAATATTATGTATGTTGTTGTTAAGTGCCATCAAGTTGACTCCAACCCATAGTCACTCTGTATAGGGTTTCCAAGGAACATCTGGTGAGCTTAAGCAGCCGACCATGCAGTTCAAATAGACTTTGCAGTCCAGAGTATGAACCCACAGTGCCACACCAGGACTCAAAGAATCGTATGACCATAGCGTCTTTCAATATTGCCACTCAAGGATTTAATTTTTTCTTTAGTTATTTCAGCATGAAAAATATTGAGCGTTTTCTTCCCTTTGGGTTTTCTAACTCCAGGTCTTTGCACATTTGATTATAATACTTGACTTTGTCTTCTCGAACTATCTTTGAAATTTTTATGTTAAAGTCGTTTAATTCCTCTTTTCTTCAATTTGCTTTAGCATCTCTATGCTGGAAAGCAAGTTTTAGTTTCTTCTAACATCCATTTTGGTCTTTTCCTTCTTTTTTGTCTTCTTAATAACCTTTTATTTTCCTCCTTTTTGATGTTATTGACATAATCTCACAACTTTTCTTCAATTATTAGAATCTGATGCATCAAATCTGTTCTTGAAGATGGTCTCTACATTCAAGTGGAATGTACTCAAGGCCATATTATGGCTCCCATTGACTTGGTTTAAATTTCTTCAGCTTACACCTGAACTTTTCAATAACATAAACAGCAACTGCACACACTGATGGAATACACAGGAATCAAACTCACTACCTGAGCAACTGATGGTCTTTTTCCACATTCTGTCCCTGATTTTGTTTTGGCAGAGGATACAGAGCTTTTCCACTGTCTCTTCTTACAGATTTAGTCAATTTGATTTCTATGTATTCCAGCTGATGAGGTCCATGTGTTGTTTTAAAAAGTATTGAATAAGTCATTGGTATTGCAAAGTTCTGTCATATGATCTCAAGCATCATTTCTTTCACCAAGGCCATGTTCTCCAACTATTGAGCCTTCCTTTTTGTTTCAAACTTTGCATTCCAATCACCAGTAATTATCAATACATCTTGACTGCATGCGTGATTAATTTCAGACTGAAGAAGTTGGTAGAATTCCTCAATTTTATCATCACTGACTGTAGTGGTTGGTGAATAAATTTGAGTATAGTGATATTAACTGGTCTTCCTTGTAGGCATATGAATATTATCCTATCACATACCACACTATATTTCAAAAGAGATCTTGATATGTTCTTTTTGATAATGAACGTGACACCATTCTTCTTCAATTTGCCTTTCCTGGCATAGTAAACTATATAATTGTCAGATTCAAAATGGCCAATATCAGTCCATTTCAGCTCACTGATGCCTAGGATATCAATCTTTATGCATTCCATTTCATTTTTGACAGCTTCCAATTTCCCTAGATTCTCACTTCATACATTCCATGTTCTGATTATTAATGGATATTTAAAGCTGTTTCTCTTCTTTTTGAGTTGTACCCCATCAACTAATGAAGGCTCCAAAAGCTTTACCCTATGCTTGTCATCACAGTGAACTTTACTTTGAGGAAGCAGCTCTTTCCCAGTCATATTCTGAGAGCCTTTAAACCTGGTGGCTCATCTTTTGGAACGATATCTGACAATATTATGATGCTATTAATCATAATCTTATGTTTAATAATCTGATGCTGACAATGTTCTGCTGCCATTCATAAGCTTTTCAGTGGCTGAAAATTCAGAATTAGTCTTCTGCTCCTTCTTCCTGGTCTGTCTTAATCTGGAAGCTTAGCCAAAATGCATCCACCCTGGGTGACCTGCTAGCATTTAAAATACCGGTGGCATGACTTCAAGAATCACAGCAACTTGCCAGCCGACACAGTACTATAAACTAACAGTCGAGTGGTAGAAATAAATAAATAACATCCAGAATGAATAGTCACGTTTTCTCTTGTTTCTTTTTATTTTTTTATTTTGTCTTTAATGCGCACTTGAAAAAGTAAAACACCTCAACAGAAAGAGGATAAATATACTAACAGGTTAACTTGAGGAGTAATTACCCACGATAAAATAATATTCAAACTTATTAGGAACCAAATATTTTTAAATTAAAGTAATAAAATACTATTTTATTTCTATGTAACTCTTAATGACCAAAATACACAATAATATTGGGATGAAGTATAGGGACTAAGACCCTGGGCCCTAAAGCCATGGAAAACTAGATTGGAACTCCATCTCCATTTAAAGTTGTATGACCTTTGGCCCACCACTCATCTATTAGTAGTCATACTGTGGTGGCTTGTGTGTTGCTGTGATGCTAGACAATATGTCACCAGTATTTTAAATTCTAGCAGGGTCACTCAGGGTGGACGGGCTCCAACAGACCTTCAGATTAAGAAAAACTAGAAGGAGAGGCAGACCACTTCTGAACAGTTAACCACTAAAAACCTTATGAATAGCAGCAGTCCCTCAGGTTGGAAGTCACTCAAAATATGATTGGGTAAAAGCTATCTCCTCGAAATAGAGTTGATTTTAATGACATGCACGAAGTAAATCTTTTGGGACCATCATTTGCTGATGGGGCACAACTAAGAATGAGAAGAAAGAGTTGTAAACATCCATTAATAATTAGAACATGGAATGTATGAAATATGAATATAGGAAAACTGAAGTTGCCAAAAATGAAATGGAATACATAAAAATTGTACGATAGGTATAAGTTGACTATCATTTTTGATCATCATAAAAGATCTATCTTATAGTACAATGTTGTCTGTGATAGAATAATATCCTTATGCCTACAAAGAAGATCACTTAATACTACTGTTATTCAAATTCACACACTAACCACCAATGTCAATGATGACAAAATTGAAGAATTCTACCATGTTTTTCAGTCTGAAATTGATTAAATATGCAATCAAGATGTATTGATCCTTACTGGTGATTGGAATGAGAAGTTGGAAACAAAGAGGAAGGATCAGTAGTTGGAAAATAGGGACTTGGTGGTACAAATTATGCTGGAAATTGAAAGATAGAATTTTTCAAGACAAATGACTGTTGTTGTTAAGTGCCTTCGAGTCAGTTCTGACCCATAGCAACCCTGTATAGGGTTTCCAAGGAGTGACTGTTGATCTTGAACCACTAACCTTGTGAATCAATCTGCTAGTAGAAACAAATGAACAAAGCCAGATGACCTCCAATTTATTTCAACTTCCAAATTAGATTTGCTTTCAAGGTGAAAGCATAGGTTTTCTTATTTGTTTTTTTGTGCATACATTTTGTCCTTAGCATGTGTGTATTACTTTCTCAATCCACCCATAAACTCATACAAAATGCTTTTGAAAGCATTAATTTTTGAAAGAGACTCTCATTTTGGCTTTTCCTTAAACCCTTAGGCATTAAGGACATGCTCTACTCGTCCCTACAACTACTGATGGTCACAGCTTTAGGCATTGCTCATTACTCCTTTTTACCATGTGTGAGCACCCTGTTTCTGTTCTTCAGAACACACACACACATAATTTACTAGCAAAATCTGGTCTGTTCACTCCAAAGTCAGAGGTCAGGTCCCCCCTCAGAGTGCAGCCCATGGTCCACAGTTTCTGTCACTGCTAACACTGAGCTGGGATGCAGGAGGGGAGCAGGCAGTCAAAAACAATTGTTTACTTATCATTTAAAAAGTGTCTTTATCTTTATTCAACATTTGCTCTCTTGCTGCAACACTTCTATTCATTTTTTGAGTTTGTATAGAGTTGAGTCTACCAATGTCCAGGTGTTTTCCTTGAGGACAGTGGAGATGACTGTGTAATCTGCATAACATTAATGAGTTTTTCTTATGAGCTAATTTATTATCCGTGTTTGTAATTCATTAAATTTTTTGTTATATTAAATTATGTATAGCAAAAATGATCACTTTAATCACTCAAAGTGTAGATTATAATGGTATTAATTACATTCACCATGTTGTGCAACAATTACCACTATCAATTTTCATCACCCCAAACAGATATTCAGTACCCCTAAAGCAGTATTTTCCCCTTCCCATTCATGTTCATAATTGTTTCATTTGGCTCAATTAGGGTAATACTCTCACAATTTTGGATTTAGGGTTATTAATATAATCATTAGACCAAGCATGCTAAATATATTATCATATATGCTAAATCATTATTTATTTGTTATCTAATTAAACCCCATTTATAATTAAAATAGAACCTATGAAAAAGTCTTGGGTTTTCCATACAGATATATTCAATTACTCCAACAATTTCTATGACAATCTTACCATTATCTGTGTGTGTGTGTGTGTGTGCACAAATTTTCAAACTGATTCTAAAATTCACACAGAAATGCAAAGTCACAAATAGTCAAAATAGCTTTTAAGGAAGAACAAGTAGAGGGACTGACACAGCAAAACACAAGGTTTATCATAATTATGTCATAATTAAAGAAGTAGATAATATAATGAGAAAGAAAACACACTACCTGATATATGGAGTCCTGGTGTAGTGCTGTGGGCTAATGCGCTGGATTGCAAAGTTGATTGAACCACAAGGTCAGTGGGTCAAGCTCACCAGCCACTCCTTGGAAACCCTATACAGGGTCTCTGTGGGTTGGAAACGACTCGACAGCACTTAACAACGACTTGATATACGGCAAAGATGAAACTGCAGTGCAGTGAGAAAAGAATGGCCTGTTCAATCAGCAGCACTAGAGTAGCAGAGTATCCATTTGGAAAAAGATGAGTCATAACGCAAAATAATCAAAAACCACTTCCAAAACAATCAAAGATCTAAATACAAAGGGTTACATTTTCTTAAAAGCTTTTTGGAAGAAACATAGGAAAAAATCTTTCCATACATATTTGGCCAGATAAAAACATAATAATTAATTACAATTGAACAAATGAAAACTCGACCTACATCTATCTATCTATCTATCTATCTATCTATCTATCTATCTATCTATCTATCTATCATCTATCTATCTATCATCTATCTATCTATCATCTATCTTCAACAGAAGATTAAAATACATGATGACTATCAATAATATATTATTATGCATGTTATTAAGTGCAGTAAAGTCAGTACCAACTCATAGTGACCGTACGTACAACAGAATGAAACACTGCTTGGTTTGCGCCATCTTCATAAGTGTTATGTTTGAGCTCATTGCTGTTGCCACTATGCCAGTCCATCTCATTGGGGGTGGGGGTGGTTTCCTATTTTTCTCTGACCCTCCCCTTTGTTGTTGTTAAGTGTCATAAGTCATAAGTGTTGTTGTTAAGTTCCGACCCATAGCGACCATGTATAGGGTTTCCTAGGAGCAGCTGGTGAGCTTGAACCGCCAACTTTGCAGTTCAAACAGCTTTGCAGTCTGGCACATTAACCCACACCAGGACCCTCCCCTTTACCAATTATTATGTCCTTCTCTAGAGACTAGTTCCTCCTGATAACATGTTCAAAGTCTGAGAGATGATAACTCACTATCCTGGCTTCTAAGGGGACATTCTGGCTGTATTTCTCTCAACACAGATTCTTTTATTCTTCTAGCAGTCTGTGATACTTTTAATATTCTTTTTCAACACCATAATTCAAATGCATTGATTTGTCTATGGTCTTGCTTATTCACTGTACAAATTTCACCTACATATGAGGTGATTAAAAATACCATGGTTTGGTTCAGATATACCTGAGTCCTCAAACTAACATCTTTTCTCTTGGCCACTTTAAAGAGGCTTTGTGCAGCAGATTTGCCTAATACTAAACATCATTTGATTTCTTGACTGCTGCTTCCATGAGTGCTGATTGTGGATCCAAGTAAAATAACGATTTTGACAAAATCTTGTGTCAATTGATCATGATATTATTTATTGTGAGGATTTTTATTTTCTTTAACTTAAGGGGCAATCTATAAAAGCTGTAGATTGCACCTCATATATTTTGATCTTCATCAGTAAGTATTTTAAGTCCTCTTCACTTTCAGCGTGCAAGGTTGTATCATCTGCATATCACAGGTTGCTAATGATCTTCCTTCAGTACTGATTCCACGTTCTCCTTCATACTATCCATCATACTATCCATCATATAGATTGAATAAATAGTGTGAAAGAATAAATCCCTAGGATACACCTTTCCTGAGTTTAAACCATTCAGTATCCTCTTGTTCTGTTGTAACGATGTCGTCTTGGCACAGGTTCCTCATGAGCACAAAGAAGTGCACTGGAACACCCATCCTTTGCAATGTTATCCATAGTTTGTCATGATCCAGATATGAAAGTCCTTGCATAGTAAATGAAGTACAAATAAACATCTTTCATGTATTCTCTGCTTTCAGCCAAGATCCAGCTGATGTTAGCAATGACATCCCTAGTTCCACATTCTCTTCTGATTCCGACTTGAATTTCTGGCAGTTCCTTGTTGATGTCCTGTTGCAACCGTTGTTTAATTATCTAAAGAAATATTTACTTGCTTGTGAGACTAATGATATTGTTTGATAATTTCTGCATTCCATTAGGGCACATATATAGATAATTTTCAATTGGTTGGCATAGATAAGTGAACGCCTCCAGTGCTTCATAAGTTTGTTGAAAGATTTCAATTTATATTCCACCAATTCCTGTTTCATTCTGTTGTGCATAGGGTCTCTATGAGTTGGTACCAACTTAATGGTACTTAACAACAACTCCTGGAGCCTTGGTTTTTGCCAATGCCTTAATTGCAGCTTTGACTACCTTCCTTCATTACCACTGATTCTTGTTCATATGCTGTCTCTTGAAATAGTCGAACATTGACCATTTCTTTTGGGTGCAATGATTCTGTGTATTCCTTTCCTCTTCTTTTGATGCTTTCTGCATCATTTTCAATATTTTGCCCAGAGAATCCTTTGATAATGCAAGTAAAGGCTAGACGTTTTTCTTTCATTCTTTCAGCTTGAGAAATGCTAAACATGGTTTTTTGTTTTGTTTTGTTTTCATGTTTTCCAACTCCAGGTCTTTGTACATTTCTTTATAATATTTGACTTTGTCTTTTTGAGCTCACTTTGAAGTTTTCTGTTCAGCTCTTTTGCCTCATCATTTTTCCCCAGTTGCTTTAGCTTCTTTATGCTAACAGCAAGTTTTAGTGTCTTCTGACATCCATTCAGTCTTTCTTTCCTGTCTTTTAAATAATCTTTTGCTTTCTTACTGCATGATGTCCTTGATGTTATCTCACAACTCTTCTAGTCTTCAGTCATTAGTGTCTAATGCAACAAATCTGTTCTTGAGTTGGTCTCTAAATTCCGTTTGGAAGAAGTACAGCAAGAATGCTCCTTAGAAGCCAGAATGGTGAGGCTTTGGCTCTTATACTTTTGACATGTTGTCAGTAGGAACCAGTCTCAGGAGAAAGAAGGACACTTTATGTGGTAAAGTTAAGGGCTAGTGAAAAAGAAAACAGACCCCAAACCAGATGGGTTGGCACAGTGGCAGCAGCAATGGGTTCAAGCATAGCCAGCATTCAAATACTACCCAGTCCTGTGCCTGTGAGGATGGCACAGGACTGGGTAGTGTTTCGTTCTGTTGTGCATAGGATCGTTATGAGTTGGGGCCAACTCAATAGCACCTAACCTAATGATACCTAATAACAACCTATTTAAGGTCATATTTTGGCTCATTGGAGATGCTTTAATTTTTTGCAGCTTCAGCCTGAACTTGCATATGAGCTATTGATGGTCTGTTCTACTATCTGCTCTTGGCTTTTGGTTGGGTGATAATATTGAGTTTTTCCATTGTCTTTTCTCCCGTGTATTCCATCAAGTGCGGTCCATGTGTATAGTCACCTTTTATGTTGTTTAAAGAAGGTATTTCCAATTAATAAGACATTGTTGTTGTTATTAGATGCCAACGAGTTAGTACCAACTCACAGAAACCTTATGCAAAGCAGAACGAAACACTGCCGAATCCTGGGTCAACCTCATTACTGTTGCCACACTTGAGTCCATCGATGCTGCCACTTGGCCAATCCACCTCATTGGGGGTCTTCCTCTTTTTCTCTGACCCTCCATCTTACCAAATATGATATCCTTCTTCAGCAACTGGTCCCTCCTGACAATATGTCTAAAGTATGAGAGACGAAGTTTGGCCATCTTGGCCTCCAAGGAGCATTCTGGCTGCACTTCTTCCAAAACGGATCTGTTGGTTCTTTTGCCAACCCATGGCAATTTCAATATCCTCCAACACCATAACAT
>NW_006408599.1:223898-236761 GCF_000296735.1 Chrysochloris asiatica | reverse complement strand
TTCTGGTTTTCTGATTCCAGATCTTTGCACATTTTGTTGTAATATTTGGCTTTATCTTCTCGAGCTGATCTTTGAAATTTTCTGTTCAGCTCTTGTATCTCCTCATTTCTTCCATTTGCTTTAGCATTTCTATGTTGGAGAGCAAGTTTCAGTGTCTCTTCTGACATCCATTTTGACCTTTTCTTTCTTTGGTCTTGTATAATTCTATCATACCTCCAGTATCATTTCTATTACCAAGGTCATATTTCCCAACTCAATGACACCTAACAGCAATATATGTCAACCACCGCTCAACTGTCAGTTTGTCATACTGTGGTAACTTCCATGTTGCTGTGATGCTGGAAATTATGTCACCAGTATTTTAAATAACAGCAGGGTCACATGTAGTGGACAGGTTTCAGTGGAGTTTCCAGACTAAGACAGACTAGGAAGAAGGAGAGGTGAACTACTCTGAATGTTAAACTACAGAAAACCTTATGAATAGCAGCAAAACACTGTCAGATATAGTGCAAGAAATTGAAAACATAATGAATAGCAACAGAATATTGTCAAATAAAATACCAGAAGACTCATCTTTCAGGTATTCAAAATACAACTGGTAAACGCTGCCTCCTCAAAGTAGAGTTGACTGTGATGATGCAAATGAAATCAAGCATTCAATAAAGTTGAACAGCAGAAAATGAGGAAAAACAGTTGCAAACATCCATTAGTAATTGGAACACAAGATATACAAAGAATGGATCTAGAAAAACTGAGGGCTGTCAAAACTCAAAATGAGAAGAAATAGCTGAATGTATCCATTAATAATCAGAACGTGAAACATAAGAAATATGTATGAACCTAGGAAATTTAGAAATTGTCAAAAATGAAATGGAATGCATAAAGGTCAATATCCTAGGTATTGTTGTTGTTATGTGCCGTGGAGTCGGTTCCAACTCATAATGACCCTGTACAGGGTTTCCGAGGCTTCGAGGCTGTAAATCTTTACAGGAGCAGAACGCCTCATCTTTCTCCCGCGGAACAGCTGGTAGTTTCAAACTTCTGACCTTGCAGTTTGCAGCCCAATTCGTAACCACTATGCTACCAGAGCTCCTATTGTTGTTGTTAGGGACCGTCAAGTTGATTCTGACTCAAAGTGACCTTATGCACAATAGAACTAAACACTGCCTGGTCCTGCTCCATTCCTCACAACTGTTAACTTAAGCCAATTGCCACTGCCACTGTGCCAAGTCATGTTGTTGGGGGTCTTCTCCTGTTTTGCTACCCTCCATTTTACCTAGAATGATGTCCTCCTCCAGGGACTGGTCACTTCTGACAATATGTCCAAAGCATGAGAGACGAAGTCTTGCCAATCTGGCTACCAAGAAGCAATCTGGTTGTATGTCTTCCAACATAGATTTGTTTGTTCTTCTAGCCGTCCGTGATACTTTTAATATTCTTTTCATACGTGATAACTCAAAAGCATCAATTCTTCTATGGTCTTCCTTATTCACTGTCCAACTTTCACATGCATCTTTGCTCTTGAACACTTTAAAAAGGTGTTGTGCAGCAAATTTGCCTATTGCAATATGTCATTCTATTTCTTGACTGCTGCTTCCATGCATGTCAACTGTGGATCCAAGCCAAAAAAAATATATATTTGACAACTTCAAGCTTTTATCCATTTATTATGATGGTATTTATTGGGTCAGTGGTGAGGTTCAATCCATACCAAAGGCTGTGGTCTTTGGTCTTCATCAGTAAGTATTTTAAGTTCTTTTTGTTTTCAGGAAGCAAGGTTGTGCCATCTATGTATCACAGGTTTTTAATGAATCTTCCTCCAATCCTGATGCCACATTCTCTTTCATATAATCCAGTTTCTCAGAGTATTTGCTCTGCATATAGATTGAATAAATCTGGTGAACAATTGCAATCAGGCACACACTTTTACTGATTTTTTGTCATTCAATGTTCCTTTGTTCTGTTTGAACAACTGCCTCTTGGTCTATGTAAAGATTCCTCATGAGTACAAGTAAGTGTTCAAGAATACTCATTATCTGCAATGTCATCCAAAGCTTGTCATGATCCACACAGTTGAAAGCCTTTGCATAGTCAATAATGCACAGGTAAACATCTTTCTGGTTGTCTTTGCTTTCAGCCAAGATTCATCATCAGTAATAATATTCCTTGATCCATGTCCTGATCGGAATCTGGCTTGCACCTCTGACTGTTCCCTGTCAATGTACTGTTGCTGCAGTTTTTTTACTTTAGCAAAATTTTACTTGAATATGATATTGGTGATATTATCCAGTGATGTCCACATTCCATTGGGTCAGCTCTCTTTGAAATGGGGACAAATATGGATTTCTTCCAATCAGTTGGCCAGGTGCCTATCTTCCAAATTTCTTGGCATAGTTGAGTGAGTGTCTCCAGTGCTGCCTCAGTTTTTTGAAAGATTTCATTTTTATTCCATGAATTCCCAGAGACTTGTTCTTTGCTAATGCCATCAGTGCAGCTAGGACTTCTTCCTTCAGTACCACTGGCTTTTGATCATATGCTACCTCTTAAAAAGGATGAACATTGACCATTTCTTTTTGGTAGAGTGACTATGTATTCCTTCCATTTTCTTTTGATGCTTGCTGCATAACTCAATACTTTGCCCAAAGAATTCTTCAGTACAGCAAGTCAAGCCTTGATTTTTGTTTTTTTTTTATCAGTTCTTTTAGCTTGAGTAATATGAGTGTGCTCTTCCCTTTTGGTTTTCTAACTCCAGATCTTTTCATGTTTCACTATAATATTTTACTTTGTCCTCTCGAGATGCCCTCTGAAATTTTCTGTTAAGCTCTTTTTCTTCCTCATTTCTTCCATTTGCTTTAGTATCTATATGCTAGAAAGCAAGTTGCAGAGTCTCTTCTGACATTGCTTTTGGTATTTTCTTTCTTCTTATCATCTTAATGATGTTGTTTTGCTTTCTTCCTGTATGATGTTCTTGATGTCATCCCACAACTTTTCTTGTCTTCGGTCATTAGTATTTAATGCATCAAATCTGTTTTTGAGATGCTCTCTAAATTCTGTTGGGATGTGTTCAAGGTCATACTTTGGCTCTTGTGTACTTCTTTTAATTTTTTTCAGCTTTAGCTTGAACTTGCATATGAGCAGTTGATGGTCTGTTCCACAGTCTGTCATTGACCTTGTTTTAGCTAATGTTTTAGATTTTCCACTGTGTCTTTCCACAGCTATAGTCAATTTGATTTCTGTGTATTCATTGGTGAGGTCCACGTGTACAGTCATCTTTTAGGTTGTTTAAAAAGGGTATTTGCAAGGAAGAAGTCATTGGTCTTGTAAAATTCTATCATGTCATCTCCAGTATCATTTCTATCACTATGCTGTATTTTCTAACTAATGATCTTTCTACTTTGTTCCCAACCTTTGCATTCCAGTCAACAGTCATAATCAATACATCTTGTTTGCATGTTTGATCAATTTCAGATTGAAGAAGTTGAACAAATTCTTCAATTTCATCATCACTGGCTTTAGTGGTTGATGCATAAATTTGAAAAATAGTGGTATTAGCTGGTCTTCCGTGTTGCTCTTGTTAAGTGCTGTTGAGTCAGTTCCAAATCATAGCAACCCTGTATAGGATTTCCAAGGAGTGGCTGGTGAGTTTGAATCACCAACCTTGTGGTTCAAATGGACATCGCATCCCAGTGCTTTATCCCACAGTGCCTCACTGGGGCTTTGGTCTTCCTTGTACATGTATGAGATATTACCCTCTCCCAGACAGCATTATGATTCAAGATAAATCTTGAAATAGTCTTTCTGATGATAAATGAGATGTCATTCCTCTTCAATTTTTCATTTCCAGCATTGTAAACCATGTTATTGTCAGATTTAAAAGGTCCAAAACCAGTCCATTTGAGTTCACTAGCGTCTAGGATATCGATGTCTATGTATTTCATTTCATTTTTGACAACTTTCAGTTTTCCTAGATTCACACTTTGTACATTCCATGTTATGATTACTTACTAATGGATATTTACAGCTGTTTCTCCTCATTTTGTGTTGTGCCTCATCAGCAAATGTAGATGTGAAAGCTCTTCTCCATTCGCATAATCACAGTCAATTCTACTATGAGGAGGCAGCTCTTCCTCAGTAGTGTTTATGAATGCCTTCCAACCTGAGGGGCTCATCTTCTGACACTGTATCTGACAATATTCTGGTGCTCTTCATCCTGTTTCAACATTCAATATTCTGGTGCTATCTGAGAGTGCTTCACTGTTATTCATAAGGAGTACAGTGGCAAAACAACAAACATTTGGAAGTAGTCCATCTCTCCATCAGAGTCTGTCTTAATCTGGAATTTCAGCTGAAATCTGCCCATCATGGGCAACCCTGCCAACATTCAAAATACCCGTGGCATAGCTTCTAGTATCACAGCAACATGCAAACCACAACAGTGCAACAAACTAACAGACAAGTGGTGGATATTAGACCTTAGTGAGCAGATTGGCCAATTTAAGTCACACAATCATACAGTTTACTGTGCCATGAACAGCAAACTGAACAGGAATGCAATCATATTCCTCGTTAAAAGGAATTATTATTATTATTATTTTCTTAAATGTTTTATTGTAAATTATGTGATAGTTTACATGGGAGATTAGTTTTACATTCATAAAAGGAATTATTTTAAGATCTGTCTTGAAGTACAATGCTGTGATAGTATAATATCCATGTGCGTGTGGTGTTGTGTGTTAAAGCGCTGGACTGCAAATTCAGTTTGAACCACAAGGTCGGCAGTTCAAGTTCACCAGCTGTTCCTTGGCAACTCTATACAGGGTAGCTGTGGGTCAGAACACGCTCAATGGCACTTAACAACAACAATTAGGAAAATCAGTTAATACCACTATTATTCAAATTATTCAGATTTATGCACAACCACCACTAAAGCCAGTGATGATGAAATTGAAGAATTATACTAACTCATTCAGTCTGAAATTGGTCAAACATGGAATAAAGATGCACTGATAATTACTGGAAAACTGGAATGCATAAAGTGGAAACAAAGAGGAAGGATCAGTAGTTGAAAAGTATGGCCTTGGTGATAGAAAGGGTGCTAGACAGATTGTATGATAAAATTGTGCAAGACCACTGGCTTATTCATTGTAAATACCTTTATGAACAACACAAAAGGTGACTTTACAACTGGACCTCACCAAATGGAATACACAGCAATCAAATCGACTACATCTATGGGAGGAGATGGTGGAAAGGCTCAAAATTACCTGCCAAAACAAGGCCCAGGATCGATTATGGAACAAATGATCAGTTGCTCATATGCAAGTTATGCAAGTACAGTATGAGGTTGAAAAAAAGATTAAGCAAGTTCATGAGTCACAATATGACCTTGAGAATATTTCACCTGAATTTAGAGACCATGTCCAGAAGAGATTTGATGTATTAGATACCAGTGATCAAAGATCAGATTATTTGTGGGATGACATCAAGAATATCATACATAAGGAAAGTTAAACATCATTTAAAAATACATAAAGAAAGAAAAGAACAATATGAATGTCAGAAGAGAGTCTGAATAGTCTCTCAAATGTAGAGAAGATAAAGCAACTGGAAGAAATGAGGAAGTAAAGGAGCTGAACAGATAATTTCAAAGGGAAGCTCCAGAAAACAAATTCAAATATTATAATGAAATGTGCAAAGACCTAGAGTTAGAAAACCAAAAGGGAACAACATGTTTAGCATTTCTCAAGCTGAAAGAACTGAAGAGAAAATTCAAACCTCAACTTGAAGTCTTGAAGGATTCTGTGGACAAAGTACTGAATGACGCTGGAAATTTCAAAAGACAATGGAAGAAATAGAGTCACTGTACCAAAAAGAATGGGTCAATGTCCAGTCATTTCAAGAGGTATTATATAATTAAGAACCGATGGCATTGAAAGAAGTCCAAGGTGCACTGAAGACATTGGTGGTAAAACAAGGCACCTGTGATTGGCAGGATACAAATTGAAATCTTGCAAAAAACTGATGCATCACTGTAGGCACTCTCTCATCTATGCCAAGATATTTGGAAGACAGCTACCAAACTAACCAATTGGAAAAGATATAAGTGTCTTTCCAAAGAAGGGTGACTTAACAGAATGTGGAAATCATCCAACAATATTATTAATATTACATGCAAGTAAAATTTTCTTTAAGATAATTAAAGAACAATTGAAGCAGTACATTGATTGGGAGCTGCCAGAAATTTAACCATAGTTAGAAGAGGATCTGGAACTAGGGATATCATTGCTGACATCGAATGGATCTTGGTGTAAAGCAGAGAACTTCAGAAAGATGTTTACATGTGCTTCAATGACCATGCAAAGGATTTCAACTGCGTGGATCACAACAAACTACGGATAACATTGTGAAGAGTGAGGATTCCAGAACATTTAATTGTGCTCATGAGGAACCTGTACATAAACCATGAGGCAGTCTTTGGAACAGAATAAGGGGACACTGAATGGTTTAAAATCAGGAAAAATGTGTGCCCAGGTTGTATTCTTTTACCATACATATGCAATCTGTATGCTGAACAACAAAACTCATCAACAACCTGTCCTATGCAGATGACACAACCTTGCTAGCTAGAAGTGAAGATGACTTGAATACTGACTGATGAAGATCTAATACTACAGCCCTCAGTATGGATTGTACCTCAATGCAAGAAAACAAAAATCCTCACGACTGGACTAATAAATATCAAAATAAATGGAGAAAAGATTGAACTTGTGAAAACCTTCAACTTGCTTGGATACACAATCAATGTTCGCGGAAGCAGAAGTCAAGAAATCAAACTTTGTATTGCATTAAGCAAATCTGCTACAGAAGATCTCATTATTGATAAGAGCAAATATCACTTTGAGGAGTAAGCTGTGCCTGACCCAAGCCATGGTATTTTTAATTGTGTCATATGCAGGTGAAAACTGGACAAATGAATAAAGCATAAATGATCTTTTTGAATTATACTGCTGATAAAGAATAGTGAAAGTACCATGGATTGCCAGACAAAAACAAATCTATCTTGGAAGAAATACAGCAAGAACTCTCTTTAGAATCGAGGTTGGCGATACTTCCTCTCTCATACTTTGGACATATATTATCAGGAGAGATCAGTCCCTGGAGAAGGACATCATGCTTGGAAAAGTGGAGGGCCTGTGAAAAAAAGGAAAACCCCCAACAAGATAGATTGACACAGTGGCAACCCCGATGGGCTCAAACAACTGTGAGGATGGCACAGGGCCAGGCAGTATCTTGTTCTGTCATGCATAGGGTTATGAGTCAGTACCAACTTGATGCCTCCTAACAACAATAATATGCCAAACACGGATGAATCTCACAAACAAAATGTTGAGTAAAATGAGTTGAAGCCAAATGATGAATTGTTGCTCAACAAAAATCACCCTAAATACATTTTGGTGGTGGTTATGTGCTGTGGAATCGGTTGTGACTCATGCAATCCTGCACAGGATTTCTGAGGCTATAAATCTTTACAGGAGCAGAAAGCCTCATCTTTCTCCTGAGGAACCACAGGTAGTTTCAAACAGATGACCGTGAGATTAGCAGCCTGACTCGTAACCACTCTGCTATCAGAGCTCTTTAAATACATTTTAGGAGGGGGATAATAAGACTCAGAAGAGTTAGAATATTTAAGACACTTGAGCTGAGACACCTTAAGATGAGAAAAGAGATGACTCATCTCTACTGTCTCCGAAAGAACTCAAGATCTTTTTCTGAATCACAGATTAGAGTGAACAAAGAGACAGAATAAATCCAGAGCAGTGCTTGCTAAAGTGATGGACAATTGGCATATCTCCCAGAGTACACCAGAAGAGGAATCCCACTTAAAAACAGAAATGTGCCTTTTCTCTTCAGCAATTCAGAGACAATTAGTTTGTACTCCCACTAATAAGAACTCTGGGGCCTCCAAAGCGGGTAAATACTCCCAATATGAGCCTCATCAATCCCTTCCATTTCTATTTACTGTGGCTCTACAAATCTACCTCCTTACTTGCCTACACTTCATAAGGTGAAGGGGCTATGCCTCCACACAGGGCTGTGGTGAGAATTTGTCATTTTCCAAGGGAAACGTGCTAAGGCTACAGACTTCACAGTTCAATAGGATCTGAGATTAGTTGAAATCAACTGGTTAAGTTGAACTAAATAGACCAGAATTCAAATTTGGTATTTTCTATTTGCCAACTATATAATTTGTGACAATTACTTTACCTCTTTGCGTTTGTTTCCTTATTCAAAACTAGAACTTATGAAATAGTGAAAATCCCATTTAATAAGACAAGTAAAGCCCTTAACATAATATCTGGAAATACAACATTCAATACTTGTTAATTGTCCTTCTTGCTATTGTTCTTATTGTTACCACTGAGATGTTTTGTAACTCATCCATAGCTAGTTTATGAAACAGGTAGATGCCAGAGTAGGTCTTACCCCACAGTCTGAACTCAGGAGCAGGAAATCATTCTGCCTGTTGTTATAAGAGAAAAAAAAAAATCAAGAGAGCTAAAGTAAATTGTAAAATTCTTAGGCAGCTACTGTGTCTTTCTGGAATGCCAGGTATGTTGACTCTTTCCTCAAAGTCTATCACAACTTTCTTAGATTTTGGTCCTCTGTTACAAAGATTTACACAAGGCACTAGTGACCAGGATGCTGCTTCTTTCTCCGGTTCTATGTGAATGTAGCATAGTGGTTACGAATCGGACTGCTAATTGCATGGTCAGCAGTTCGAAACTACCAGCTATTTCACTGGAGATGAGGCTTTCTGCTCCCGTAAAGATTTATAGCCTCAGAAACCTTGTTTCCAATGAGTCGGAACCAACTCCATGGCACATAACAATATGAATGTTTTGGAGTCTTTGTGTGGAATTGTAGGATAAGCACTGGACTCCTAACTACAAGGTCTAGTAGTTCAAATCCACCAGCCACTCCTCAGAAACCCTATACCAAAGTTGCTATGAGTCAGAACTGACTTGAAGGCACTGAAAAACAACAACACATGAATTTTTATCATCAGAGCCAAATACCAGCTAGCTAGACTTTCTATATCACTAATTCAAAGTTCAGAAAAGACAACCTGACCAGTTAAAGTTGGTTTAGTTGATTCTACAGTTCATTCAGCAATGGTCAGATGATCAGAGTCATATTACCATGCTAACCATCATTTTGCTCACACTTTATAGGTCTTATAGGTCTACAGGGGTCTGAAGACCTTCACACGTGCTGGAGAGTTTATAACTTCATACTTCTTACTTCTCTTCCTGACATGATTAATTACCACTTCAGGTCCTACCTTACATTTAACTTCCTTCAAGAAGCTTCCCATGAATTGTAATATAAATTAGGCACTCCAGTTATGTTTTCCTAGTGGTACTTTTTAAACACTAATTAGAGTTTGTAATGATATGCTTACTTGTTCAGTTGTCTATTAACAGTCTATTTAATTAGCCTGCAAGTTCCATAAAGACAGGAGCATTGCCTGTTTCAATTACCCTTAACTATCAGACATTCCTGGCATAGAGTAGATAAACAATAGTATTTAAATAGATGAATAATTATAAACACAGCTCCATGAATCACTACGGCAGCATTCTAAAGAATGGGTCTACTCCACAGGATTGCATTCTCAAAGCAGTTGACAATTATCTGTTGTGAGTACCCATGAGAACACTAAAGGTCTGTCGGCCACAGGAGGGTGCGTACCTTTGCCTAATGAACCCACTGCCAGGTTTGATAGAAGAGAGACCTTTCTTTGAATGTTGACTTAGCCTGTTCAGGTCAAAGGGAATCATCCTTTATCTCTGAGTGTCTCTGAGTCTTGAGATCTTTCCTTCTCTGTACATCATCCTAAGGAGTGTGAAGAGACAGAGTAGGTGATGGGATAGCTTCCTTAGCTAGCTGCTCCAATAACACAGTGAGATTAAAAATCTTCTTTGTTTCCTAATACTCTAAAATTATAAATAATCCCCAATACATAATTCAAATCTGTAAAACTATTTATGGACTTTCATTTATCAAGTTTACATGCTCTGATCAGAGCAATTTACAGGCTCTAGTCAGAGCACTAAGTTCAGCTTATTGAGCTGAGGTTGCCTTAGGAAGACGTTAGTTTGCCTGAACTTTGGTAGAAGTTGTAACAGGGTAACCAGTCTTATAATGAGAGCTAGGACTTGGCTTAAATAAGAAGTTTTATGCAACAGCCTTACTTAATGTGATTCGTCTTTTGATTTCTTGACTGCTGCTTCCATGAGTGTTGATGGTGGATCCAAGCAAAATGAAGTCTTTGACAAATTCAATCTGTTTTCCATTTATCAAAATGTTATTTATTGGTCCCATTGTGAGGATTTTTGTTTTCGTAACCATGAGGTACAATCTATACTGAAGGCTGTAGTCTTTGATCTTCATCAGTAAGTATTTCAAGTTCTCTATACTTTCAACAAGTGAGGTTGTATCTTCTGTATATTGCAGGCTGTTAATGAGTCTTCCTCCTAATCCTGATAACACATTCTTCATATAAATCCAGCTTCTCAGATTATTTGCTCTGCATACAGATTGAATAAGCATGGTGAAAGAATGCAACCCTGGTACAACCTTTCCTGATTTTAAACCATTCTATTTTCTCTTGTTCTGTTCAAATGACTGCCTCTTGGTCTATATACAGGTTCCTCCTGAGAACAATTAAGTGTTCTGGAATATCCATACTTTACAATGTGGTTTTGATATGCTATGATCCACACAGTTGCTATGATCCACACAGTTGAAAATTTTTGCTTCGTCAAGCACAAGTAAACATCTTTCATGCATTCTCTGCTGTCAGTCAAGATCCATCTGACGTTAGCAATGATATCTCTCATTCCATGTCCTCTTCTAAATCTGACCTGAATTTCTGGCAGTTCTCTGTGAATGCATGTTTGCAGCAGTTTTTGAATGGTCTTCAGCAAAATTTTACTTGCATGTGGTATTTATATTGTTTGATGATTTCCACATTCCATTGGGTCACCTCTCTATGGAATGGGCAAAAATATGGATTTCTTCCAATCAGTTGGCCAGTAGCTATCTTTCAAATTTCTTATCATAGATGAGTGAGTATCTTCAGTGCTTCATCTGTTTGTTAAAAGATTTGAAAGTGCAGTCCATCAATACATGAAGCCTTGTTTTGACTGAATGCACTGTGTCACTTAGACTTCTACTTTCAGGACCATATGCCATATCTTGAAATGACTGAACATCAACCATTTCTTTGTGGACAGAGACTTGTATATTCTCTCCATCTTCTTTTGATTCTTTCAGCAACATTTATTATTTTGGCCAAAGAATCCATCAACATTGCAAGGTTAGGCTTGGTTTTTTGATTCAGTTCTTTCAGCTTAAAATATGCTGAGCATGTTTTCCCCTTTTGATTTCCTAACGCCAAGTCTTTTCATATTTCTTTATAATATTTGGCTTTTTCTTATCAAGCTATCCTTTGAAATTTTCTTTTCTGCGTTTTTGCTTCCTCATGCCTTCCATTTGCTTTTGTTTTTGTATACTGAAGAACAAGTTTCAGAGTACCTTCTGAGATCCATTTTGATCTTTTGTTTGTGTGTGTGTGTGTGTGTGTGTGTGTATGCGTGTCTTTTAATAACCTTTTGCTTTCTTCCTGTGTGGTGTTCTTGATATCATGTCACAACTACTCTGGTCTTTAGTCATTAGTGTCTAAAGCATCAAATCTGTTCTTGAAGTAATCTTTAAATTCAATTGAGTTATGGTCAAGGTCATGTTTTTGTTCTTGCGTATTTGCTGTAATTTTCTTCAACTTCACCCTGAATTTGCATATGAGCAATTAATGGCCTATTCCACAGTCTGCTGATGGCCCTTGTTTTGGCTGATGATAAGGAGTTTTTCCACAGTCTCTTCCCATAGATGTAGTCAATTTGATTCCTGTGTATTCTATCTGGTGAGGTACATGTGTATACTCATCTTTTATGTTGTTTTAAAAATGTATTCCACCATGCATCTGTCAGTTTGTCGTACTATGGTGGCTTGTGAGTTGCTGTGATTCTGAAAGCTATGCCACCGGTATTTTTAAATACCAGCAGGGTCACCCATGGTGGACAGGTTTCAGATGAGCTTCCACACAAAGACAGTCTAGGAAGAAAGAGTGACGAACTACTTCCGAATATTAAGTCACTGAAAACCTTATGAATAGCAGAGAAACACTGTCAGATATAGTGCCAGAAAATGAGCCCCTCAGGTTGGAAGTCACTCAAATGTGACTGGGAAAGATATGCCTCCTCAAAGTAGAGTTGACCGTGTAGATGCGAATGGAGTAAATCCTGTGGGAGAAAAGCCCACAGGACCTTCATTAGCTGATGGGGTACAACTCAAAATGAAGAGAAACAGCTATAAACATCCATTGAAAATGGGAACATGGAATGTATGCAGTATGAATCTGGGAAAATTGGAAGTTGTCAAAATGAAATGGAACACATAAACATCAATATCTTAGGCATTAGTGAGCTGAAATGGACTGATATTGGCTATTTTGAATCTGACAACTATATGGTTTACTATGCCAGGAATGACAAATTGAAGAAGAATGGTGTTACAGTCATCCTCAAAAAGAACATATCCAGAACAGTCATAAGGTACAACGCTGTCTGTGATAGGATAATATCCATGCGCCTACAGGGAAGCCCAGTTAATACCACTATTATTCAAATTTACCACTAAATTTAGCACCAACCACTAAAGCCAGTGAGGATGAAATAGAAGAATTCTACCAACTTCTACAATCTGAAATTGATCAAACATGCAATCAAGATGTATTGATC
>NW_006408599.1:222640-223149 GCF_000296735.1 Chrysochloris asiatica | reverse complement strand
CATCAAGAGAAGATGGAAGGAATACACAGTCACTGTACCAAAAGGAAATAGTTAATGTTCTACCATTTCAAGAGGTAGAATATGATCAAGAGCCAATGATACTAAAGGAGGAAGTCCAAGGTGCATTGAAGGAACTGGCAAAGAACAAGGCACCAGGAATTGATGGAATCAAAATTGAAATCTTTCAAAAAAGTGAGGAGGCACAAGAGGCACTCACTCATCTCTGCCACGATATTTGGAAGACAATTATCTGGTCAACTGATTGGAAGAGATCCATATTTGTGTCCATTCCAAAGAGTGGTGACCCAGTGGAATGCTCTGGGACAATCTCTTTGATATCCAATGTTAGTAAAGTTTTACATAAGGTAATACAGAAATGGCTGTAAGCATGCATTAACAGAGAACTTCCAGAGGCTCAAGCCTGATTCAGAAGAGGCCATGGAATGAGGGATATCACTGTTGATGTCCGATGGATCTTGGCTGAAAGCAGAGAATATCAGAAAGATGTT
>NW_006408599.1:219626-221805 GCF_000296735.1 Chrysochloris asiatica | reverse complement strand
CATATTGTCAGAAGGGACCAGTCACTGGAGAAGGATATCACGTTTGGTAGGGTGAAGGGTCAGAGAAAAAGAGGAAGACCCCCAACTAGATGGATTGGCCAAGTGGCAGCATCAATGGACTCAAGTGTGGCAACAGTAGTGAGGCTGGCCCAGGATCAGGCAGTGTTTCGTTCTGCTGTGCAAAAGGTCCCTATGGGTGGGTACTGACTCAATGGGACCTAACAACAACAACAAGTTGCTCGTCTTGTGAAATCCAATCATGTGATCTCCAGCATCAGTTCCATCACCAACACCTTATTTTCCAACTACTGATCCTTACTCTTAGTTTCCAACTTTCTCATTCCAATCACCAGTAATTATCAATGCATCTTTGATCATTTCCAGACTGAAGATGTTGGTAGAATCTTTGATTTCATCGTCATTGGTTTCAGTGGTTGGTGCATAAATTTGAATAATAGCTGCATTAACTGGTCTTGCTTGAAGGCTTATGGATACTATCCTAACACAGACAGTTTGTACTTCAAGATAGATCTTGAAATGTTCATTTTGAAGATGAATGCAAAGTCATTGTTCTTGAATTTGTTGTTGTTGGCATAGTTAACCACTAGACTGTCAGATTCAAAATGGCCAATTCCAGTCCATTTCAGCTTACTTAGTTTGAAGACTAATGTGCCCTTGACCTAAGCTATGGTATTTTCAATCATCTCATATGCATGTGAAAGTTGGACATTGAATAAGGAAGACTAGAGAAGAATTGATGCATTTTATCATGGTATTGGAGAAGGATATTAAAAGTACCATGGATTGCCAGAAGAACAAACAAATGTATGTTGGAAAAAGCGCAGCCAGAATGCTTCTTAGAAACCAGGATTGTGATACTTGGTTTCTCATATTTTGGACATGCTTTTAGGAGGTATCAGTACCTGGAAAAGGACATCAGAGTTGGCAAAGTGGATGTTTAGTGAAAAAGAGGAAGATCCTCAATGAGATCAACTGATACAATGGCAGCAGCAATGGACTCAAATGCAATAATATTGTAAAGAAGGTACAGGAGCGGCCAGTGTTTCCTTCTGTTGTGCATATTGTAGCTATGCGTCAGAGCCAACTCGATGGCACCTAATAACAACAATAGAGTAGACAGAACTTGACCTATACTTACAGTTGTAGTAACTCAAAATACCAACTGAGAGGGAAAGAGTCTTCACATCAAGATTAATCCTATCCCCTCTGTATATAGGGTTGATACAGACGGGCAAAATAGACATTGGCAACCTAAAATGGCTACCTAAAGTCACTTAGTGACTAGCTTACAAGTTTTCAAGAGGGAGTTTAGTTTCAGAGTGTGTGGGGGAAGGTAGAATCCCCACTGAATAGTATTAATTTTGTCTAGATGGGTCTGGTGAAAAGAGATGGGGATATAATTCTTATGATTCAATAATAATTGTTATCATGACTAATTGTGACTGTCACAACTGTAAAGATAGAAGTTTTGTAACAAAAAAAGAGGGGAATAGTTCATCTTACAGTCCAGGAACAGAGGACCCTAGGACTATCAAGGTAGAACAGCACAAGCAGAATGCGGGGTCCTATCCAGAGAAGCAGCAACACCAGAAATGGAGACAGAGAGGAGGGCATGGAGAGAGAGAGCAGCTGAGGACTCTAGACTCATGGAAAGAGGAAGTCTGTGTGCTAGCAGCCAGGTGCTGATGGCCAGGAGGCAGTCTTACAGAATGTGCCCTTTGATTGTTTAAATGATATCTTCCTGAGTGTTTTTGTGTACATCTCCCACTCCCCCTTAAAAAACAAAAACAAGAACAAGAAACAGAAGGAGTAGAAGCAAATATTGTTGACTGATGATGTACAGAGGAGATTGTAATCACTGCAATGAAATGATGAGTGTAAAACCAATGTTCTCCCATGTAAACTATCACTCAATTCACAATAAAAACTTTTTAAAAAGAAAAGGGGAAATTGGTAAATACTGGTAAGTGATAATACATGGAGGAGATTGTAATCATTGCAATGAACAAAATATGATTTGTTGAATGTAAAACTAATGATTTGCCATCTAAATTTTCACTCAATTCACAATTATAATAATAAAGTTGTTGCTCAAAGGTTAGAATCTCGAACCCACCAGCTGCTTCACGAGTCCATAAGAAAAAGATGTGACAATTTG
>NW_006408599.1:218618-219476 GCF_000296735.1 Chrysochloris asiatica | reverse complement strand
TGCTAAACTAAAAACTGGTCGTTTGAACCCGTTCTGTGGTATGCTGGAAGAAAGGCCTACCACTCTTATTCCATTAAAACTGTAGACCAGAGAAACGATGGAGCATTTCTACCATAACCTCATACAACATATGGGGTCTTTGTGAGTTGGAATTCACTTGAGGATAGCAGGCGCCTGATTCGTAACCACTACGCTACTCTTTCCTATAGGGTGTCTATAAATCAGAATCAATTCAACACAAGGGTTGGGGTAAATAACAAACTAGTCAAACTTAGTATTTTTGTGCTTTGCTTCACCTGTCCTTTTATTGCCAGGAAGGAAACCCAGCAACAGTTCTTAAATCTGGTTGTACTAGAATTCCGTGTCTTCTTTTGTTTTTTATAGATAGGAAGATTCCATCTCTAAATAGTTCTGGAGCTCCTCAAAATACTAATTTGCAACCAGAAATGAAAAGTATTTGACATCACAGAAAAGGAAGAGTCCACCACAAATAGTAGAATTGAACAAAAGACTTTACGAAAACTACTGGAAAAGAAAACTCATATTCAGAGAGATAACTAATAAAAAACAATTCCAAGGTAAGACTAGTTGAATCACTGTGGCATCTATTGCAAATGAATGAATAAAATGAATCCTCAGTGTCGGTCTTTCTTCACCAGTTCAAATGAGTTCACACTTTATTGAGTCACATTCAATAAACTGTGATCTCCTGAATAAAACTGTAATTGACCCTTTAGGCAGAATGTATTCTTCTTCCTTCTGTGTCCCCAGTCTTATTATGACAATTATCACTAACTCAAATGATTAGCCTTAGTATATGAGGATAAGTCTAAAAGTGTTACTATGAAAGGATAAAAA
>NW_006408599.1:207674-218123 GCF_000296735.1 Chrysochloris asiatica | reverse complement strand
GCCCACGGGGGTGGCTGTGCTTCGGCTTGCTCACGTTCTTGGTTACTTTGTGGCCCTTGTTGAGGCCAAAGGCCATAGGGTAGCGTACAGCCATGGCTGCTTTTCTTCAATGGCTGCTGCGGCAGAAGGACTTAAGTCTTTATTAACATTAGCAATTGTGCTGGTCCTCTCTGGCAGCAACATTAAGATAGCAGAACTAATGTAGGACATAAATGGATCTGGTGGTGAATGGAGCGGATTGTGGGTAGATGGACCTCTCTAGCAGCTTCAGGCAGTCAACAACTTCCCACTCAAGTGTTGGTGGAAAAGCTTTCTCTGGTACCAGGTGAGATATTTTCATGACAGATAAAAACCATAACAAAGGAGCTCTGGTAGCTTAGTGGTTACGAATCAGACTGCCAACCTCAATGTCAGCAGTTCGAAACTACCAGCTGTTCCACGGGAGAAAGATGAGGTGTTCTGCTCCTGTAAAGATTTACAGCCTCGGAAACCCTGTGCAGGGTCACTATGAGTTGGAACTGACTCCATGGTACCTACCAACAACAAATGGTTTATATCTGAGTTAGTGTCACAAGGGCAACCCTCAACTCATAGTGAACTAGAGTCAATGAATAGGTGATTCACCTCCACCTGGAGGGATGATCCTGAGGATTGGTCCACATCACATGGCTCCTCAGAGCATTCCCAACATGACTGCGCCTAGTTATCCATGGTAGTAATCAACTCACTAAGGTCTTTTTCTTTTTCTCTTTTGCATTTCTCCCTTCCCTGTCTCACTTTTCCATTCCCTCTTTCTTTTGTGTTTCTGAGATCATATCCTAAATAAATTATCTATCCCTAACACCATGTGGCTAGTGGTGTGACACTGTAGGATCAGCACTGGATTGCAAACTACAAGATCCACAGTTCAAACTCACCAGTTGCTCCTCGGAAGCTCTGTACAGGGTTGCTATGAGTTGGAACTGACCCAATAGCACTTAATAACAAAAACACCATGTAAAAAGTTCTGATTGTCAAAGAATCTAAACATAGGATAGGGATATAGTAGTGCAAATAGTTTGTTCTTGAGTGCTAAACTAAAAACTGGTCGTTTGAACCCGTTCTGTGGTATGCTGGAAGAAAGGCCTACCACTCTTATTCCATTAAAACTGTAGACCAGAGAAATGATGGAGCATTTCTATCATAACCTCATACAACATATGGGGTCTTTGTGAGTTGGAATTCACTTGAGGATAGCAGGCTTTATGCTTATACTGAGCTTCCTTTGCTTGCTTAATATTGTTTGAGTGGATCTGCAACTAAGTAGCTTTTTTGGACAGCAAGCTTAGTAAAGTAGTGGTGGTGGTGGTTATGTGTCATGGAGTCAGTTCCAACTCATAGTGACTCTGCATAGGGTTTCCAAGGCTATAAATCTTTCTCCCACAGAACTTCTGATAGTTTTGAAATGCTGACCTTGAGGTTAGCAGCCCGCCTCAAAACCACTACACTACCAAAACTCCTTAGTAAAATAGTAGTTGTTGTTAAGTGCCATCGAGTTGATTCCAAGTCATAGCAACCCTGCATAGGGTTTCCGAGGAGCAGACAATGAGTTTGAACTATCCACCTTGTAGTTCAAACCTTGCTGCCCAATGCTGACAGTGAAAAAGAGGAAGACCTTCAATGAGCTGGATTGATACAGTGGCTTCAAAAATGGGCTCAGACATCATAATGATTGTGAGGATGGCAAAGAACCAGGCAGTGTTTCCTTCTGTTGTACAGTGGGTAGATATGAGTCTTACCCAATTCTATGCATCCTGTACCTAACAACAAAGAACTGAGCTGAACAGTCGGTGCTACAGTAATCAGTTAACACAAGCCAAAATGAAAGTAACAGTCAAGCCTTTAATCACTTACCACCAGAGTATAAGCAAGAAAAGCCTGGAGAGAAAGGGTGCCTGATCCCTATGGATCAGAACAGATTGGGAACCAACCTTATTGTCAATAGAGCTATGAACACAAGTTTTCTTCAGTTTTATTTACCCAGGAGCTACTTGTGGAAAAGAAGTGAGTATTGTCAGGGGGAAGTATTTTCAAGGTATACCTTTTCCCATTTTCCCTGATAAGGAGGCTTTAGGAGATGCTCCTAAACAAGCCTGTTGGAAGGCACTAAGATGCAACTGGGGAAGAGCTGACTTCTCAAAGCAGAGTTGATCATGATGATACGAATGGAATAAAGCTTTCTGGGTCTTCATTAGCTGATGGGGTACAACTAAAAATAAGGAGAAATATCTGGAAACATTCATGAATAATCAGAACATGGAATGTACAAAGTATGAATCTAAGAAAATTGTAAGTTGTCAAAAATAACGTAGAATGTATACAGATAATATCCTAGGCATAAATGAGCTGAAATGCACTGGTATTGAGGATTTTTTATCTGAAAATTATATAGTTTACTATGCTGGGAATGACAAATTGAAGAGGAATGGTGTTGCATTCATCATCACAAAGAACATTTCACAATCTATCTTGAAGTATAATGCTGTCTATAATAGGATAATATGCAGTGGTATTAACCTTATTGTTGTTAAGTGCCATCGAGTCAGTTCCAACTAAAGTGACCCTGTATAGGATTTCCAAGAAGCTGCTGGTGGGTTTAAACTGCCAAGCACAAGGGTTGGAGGAAGACTCATTAACAACCTGTGATATGCAGATGATACAATATTGCTTGCTGAAAGTGAAGAGGACTTAAAATATTTACTGATGGAGATCAAAGACTATAGCCTTCAATATGAGTTGTATCTCAATGTAAAGAAAACAAAAATTATTACTACTGGAACAACAAGTAACATCATGATAAATGGGAAAAGACTGAAGTCATCTAAGATTTCATTTTGATTGGATCCATTATCAACATTCATGGAAGCAGCAGTCAAGAAATCAAAAGACAAATTATATTAGGCAAATCTGCTGCTCAAAACCTCTTTAAAGTGATGAGGAACAAACGTATCAGTTTGAGGACTAAAGTGTGCCTGACTCAAGTTATATTACTTTCAATCACCTCATATGCACGGGAAAGTTGGACAATGAATAAAGCAGTCCATGAAGAATTGATGCATTTGAATTACGGTGTTGGAGAAAAATATTAAAATACCATAGACTGCTACATGATCAAAGAAATCTGTGATGGAGGAAGTAAAGCCAGAATGCTCCTTAGAAGCCAGGATGATGACACTTTGTCTTTCATACTTCGCACATATTATCAGGAGGGACCAGTCCCTGGAGTAGGACATCATGCTAGGTAAAGTGGAGGGTCAACGGAAAAGAAGACCCCGGTAGTATCTTGAATATACTTGATATGATTGTTCTATCCAGTGTCTTCTTAATTCCCACCAAGTGATTGGGTAGGAACATGCACATAAAGTATACAGGAATTCCCATTTGGGATTGGTTAGTTTTTTACTATCACACTAGTTTTAAAAGGATCCATCTCAGAAGCAGGAACAGACAACCCCAGGACCATCAAGAAGGGAGAGCATGAATGGAACATGAGATCCTTACCTAGAAAAGTGGCAACAGCAGATGTGACGGCAGAGGCGGTGGCATGGAGAGACAGAGCAGCCATGGGCTGTAGGCCCGTGGACTGAGAAAAGCTGAGTAACAAACAGGGTGGAGGCCAAGGAGCCACATAACTGAGAAGCCAAAGACAAGAGTAAGAGGCATGTCTGCATTGGCAAAGAAAAAAAAATAGACATTCCTGACTGGAAAACTGCTGCATCCTGAGTTGGTTTTGATTCTGAATTGTAACCTGTTCACTTCCCTAATAAACGTCATAATGAGTATTGTTATGAGTTCGATGTGGCCACTGCAATGGAGTTGAGCCCAAATGTGAAGCAGAGAGTGCTGTGGAAGGGATGGTTGGTGTCAAAAGAGGGTAAAGAAGGTTGTATGGTGGAGTCATGTCTGACCTTCACTTCATAGGAATCAGCCTTGTACTGATTTTCAATTGGATTCTCTTTCTCCCTTGTGAAGCCAGAGGAAGTCAGATATGGCTCCCACACAGTTTTCTCAAGCCTCAGTAATATGTATTAACACAGTGACATCAGCAGTGGACTCAAGCATAATAACAATTGTGAGGATGGTGCAGGACCTGCCAATGTCTTATTCTGTTGTACTTAAAGTCACTATCAGTGAGAACTGACTCAATGGCACCTAACAACAGCAAGTCTGTTTAAGGAGGGCAGCTTTCCTCTGTGGCCTACCAAGTAAAGTCTTTATAAATGTCTATGTTAATCCTCAAAGTTCACAAGTGGGTTTTTTAGCCAGGAGTTGGGCTCCTCAGAGTTGACTAGGATAATGAAAAAGTCCATCAATGGGAAGTCTAGGTACAGTTGCTACTCAAAAAGTGGTCAGCGTCAGGAAAGAACTTCAGGGTCCACTACATAAGATTAGGCTTTAGAAACACAATTAACATTTGTCAAAGGATATTTCTACACATGTATATTTGCTACGAACATATGTAAGGATATTTTAGAGTATACAAGGGACAAAGTACTGAAAATTTACCCATAACCAAACACTTTGAAAGAATGAAGTGCTGGGTTTGGGGACTGGATCATCTAGATCAATGTTGTTGTTGTTAAGTTCCATCAAATCAGTTCCAACCCAGAGTAGACTCTGTATAGGGTTTCCGAGGAACAGCCGGTGAGCTTGAACTGCCGACTTTGCAGTCCAGTACATTAACCCACAGTGTTAACCACAGTACATTAACCCACACCAACACTCTAAATCAATAGGCATAACAATCCATAAAGACAATGTTCTACACCCTACATTGGTAAGTAGTGACTAGGATCCTAAAAGCTTGTAAGTGGTCTTTGATCCTTGTATGGATCAAAGAAAAATGAAGAACATAAACTCAAGGAAGCAATTAGTCCAATTGAATTCATTTCCAATGAAAACAGTTGCCAGTTATGGTCCTCTAATAGAAAGTAGATGAGGGAGGTTACACGGATAGGATGGTTTTATTGTAATTGTCTAGAAATATTCATAGCTTGAGATGTTCCTGGGAAATCATGAGAAGTTAGGATTAAGGAAACTAAGGAGAGCATTCTTTGCCAGGGACTAACTCAACCCAGCCATAGTCTGATTCTCAGACCCTGTCTCATACTCACCCTGTTAAAAATGTCACGGTAGGGAAAGCACATGACTTCCTCTTCTAGCTTCATGAAGGAAAGAAAGGTATTAAAGCTGACCTACAGCACTAAATTAATGAGGAGATGGGGGATTACAGCAGACAGTAAGAATTTGAATTTAATATAACAGATAGTTGGAGTCCTGGTGTGACATTGTAGAATCAGCACTAGACTGCTAACCGAAATATAGGCAGTTCAAACTCTCCAGCTGCTTCTCAGGAACCCTGTACTGGGTCACTAGGAGTCAGAACCGACTCGACAACACTTAACAACATCAAGAGAGAGTTAAGGAGCCCTGGTGGCACAGTTTTGAAAGCCTTCAGCTGCTAACCAAAAAAAAGGTCAGTGATTTGAACCTACCTGCCACTCCAAAGGAGAAAGATGTGGCAGTCTGCTTCTGTAAAGATTGTTTTTGTTAAATACTGTCGAGTTGACTCTAACTCATAGCAACCCCATATAGGGTTTCCAAGGAATGGCTGGTGAGTTGAATCGCTGACTCTGTGGTTCAAACCAACCTTATGGTCGAGTGCTAGCCTATGGAGAAGTTTTACGGGACTGTTATGAGATAGAATTAATTCAATAACAATGGCTTTGTGTCTATGGTAGTGTTAACCTGAGGTCAGTGTTCAGAAACATCTTGGTGCTACTCATCTGCTCTATCCCACCCTGGCTGATTGCTTTTTTTCTCTCTCTCCCAAATTGATTCTAGTGTCTTCAGTTAAAAGGCAAATGAGTTGCTCATATATTTGCACTGCTTCGTCTGTCCATTTGTCACTGTAAGAAAACCCCACAGCAGTATTTATCAGCTCCAGCTGCACCCTAGAATTTCTTGGAGAGAATTTCTTTAAGTAAAGATACTAGAGTTTCATCTTCAGAGAGTTGTGGAGTGGGACTTGAGTTATCAGTATTTTTGTTTTACTTTCTTAATTGGAAAAACATTGACATCTAGAAGAAGAGATGGAGATGAACAGAAACAGAATTAAACAAAAGATTTCGTGGACACTGACCATAAGGTGCTAGTGGAAGCCCTTCTCATTGAGTAACATTAAGAACCCATTTCCAAGGTTAGACTGGACTGACTCCACAGAACAGTATATAGTTTATATTGCCAAGTAGCCTGTCCCTACAAAACCCTTCACCCTTTCAAAGACTTATTTTGGGGATCAATAAAATGTTCTTGGAAAATGAAATGACCATCTCTAAGAAGAATTATTTTCTTCCCTCTGTACTCCAGTCCTTATTATGACAACTACCACAGTCTGACGAGAATACCTCTAAATTGACTATGTGTCTGTCTTCCTTTGTCATCTTAAAACAGGACCAATTTTAACATTTATCAATAGGCATATCACAGTACCTGGAACTTGATGAGCATCTACATATATATGTTTGTTGAAAATTAATTTGTCTCATTACAAACATTGATACTGAACAAATTCTTAACAACCAGAGTTTCTCCATCTCTAAAATGTGAAACAATACTTCCTACATCAAGACATTAAACACTGGGAGCCAAATGAGTTAATACATATAAATAGCAAAACATATGGATTAAAATAAATCTTAACTTTTATGCAATATCATCATAACCAGACCTGTTTTATGAAAACTTACTTTTGTTTACAACAACTTATTGCATAGAAAGTGAGTTAAATAAATGCAGAGGTTTCTTTATTGCAGTATCTCCCATGCCTAACACAATGTCTGGAAAAAGGTAAAAATAAATAAATGACTACTGAATAATATTTTTCAATGTTATTAATTTTCATTAGATTTTCTACAACCAAATTAAATTGTAATTGGTCTTACCATGTCTTAGTCTGGGTTTTCTAGAGAAGCAAAAACTGTGAAGCTTTTATATGTATAAACAAAAGAGATTTATCTCAAGAAAATGGCTTGCAAAATTGTAGAAGCTGGCAAGTTTCAAGTGCATGAGTCAGCTGTCAGACTGAAAGCATCTCCGGATTGACGTGGCTGCAGGGGCTGACAAACTCCAGACCTGCATATCCGTGAAGGCAAATGAGTCTAAGGCCACAGGTAAGATGAAAGGTTGTTGACTCACAGGCTCCTAAAGCTAACCACCTCCAGGATTGACAGGTAATACAGCAGGCAACTGGCCCAAGTACAAAGAATTAGAGGCCAGATAATGACAAGCCAGATATGGGATCCAGATCCAGCAACAAGCAAAAAAGCTTTACCAGAATGCCCATATATTTTGGAGCAGGCCACGCCCGGAGGAATTTCCCTTTCAATTGATTGACAGTTCATAGCAGATCTTACCATGGAAGTGATTGCATTATATCAGATCTTATCACTGGGGGCTGACTACAGCATAACTGGAAAACCACTGAGAATCAACCTTAACCATCACACCATAGAAAAGTAGAGATACCTTTCAAACATAAAAGAAATATTTGTAAAATGTATATGCAGTAAAGTTTTTTTTTTATATGTTTACAAAGGTACACTGAACATATGCATAGTCTGATTTGAAGTTTAAGAAAATTATTTTTAAAGAATTCTTCCCTAATAGCTAGTGGCGCTGTAGGATCAGCACTGAACTGCAAACCACAATGTCAGCAGTCCAAGTCCAACAGCTGCTCCTCAGAAAGCTATAAATGGTCGTTATGAGTCAGAACTGACTCGACAGCACAACAACAAATATATAAGTATATAAGATTGAAGGGAGGGCTATTAATTCATGAAAGGGTTTTCCTGCGTGTAACCTGGACACAAAGTTAAAGCCCTGGAGAAGAAAGTGTGTTCAGGCCGATAAGTTTTCTCAGTACTGTCTTCATATCTTTGTTCCTAAGGCTGTAGATGAAGGGGTTCAACATGGGGGTCACTACTGTGTAGAAAACAGCGGCAATTCTATCTTTTCCCCCAGAATGTGAAGAAGAGGGGCACAGGTACACTCCAATTGCTGCACCATAGAATAGCAAGACAACAGTGAGGTGAGATCCACAGGTGGAGAAGGCCTTTTGTCTGCCAGAGACAGATGGGACCCTGAGGATGGTGGAGATGATATGTGCATATGACAGGATGATCAGTGAGAGGGGACCAGTGAGTATCATGGAGCCCACCATGAATAGAGCTACTTGGTTGGTGCTTGTATCTGAGCAGGAGAGCTGCAGCAGAGGGACCACATCACAGAAAAAGGGATTAATAGTGTTGCCTGCACAGAAAGATAACCTAGCCATAAGAAGGGTATGTAAAAGAGCGGCAAGAATGGTGAGAAGCCAGCAAAGTGCAAGAAGGAGCATACACACAAGAGGGCTCATGAGTGTGGTGTAGTGAAGAGGCCTACAGATGGCCACATAACGGTCATAGGCCATCACCCCCAAAAGGAAGTCATCCAGGGCCCCAAATGTCATGAAAAAATACATCTGGGCCAAACACCCCTCATAGAGTATAATCTGACTATGTGTCTGGATGTTCACCAGCATCTTAGGGACTGTGGTAGAGGAAAAGCAGACATCAGTAAAAGAGAGATTGGACAGAAAGAAGTACATGGGGGTGTGGAGGTGCAGATCAAAGCCAATGGCCAAGATGATCAGTGAGTTACCCACAATAGTGACCAGGTACATGCCAAGGAAAATGCCAAATAGAAGAGGTTGTTGGTCTAGTCTCTCAGAAAGACCCAAGAGGAAGAATTCAGAGACACAAGATTGGTTGTTTTTATCCATGTCATCACTCTGTGAAAGGAGAGAAGAGAGACATGTTAAAAAAAAAAAAAAAAAAAAAAACCACTATAGAAAGGGTAATACTTCTGGTCCTTGCTAATGGATTCAATCCCCATGCTATTTACATGTCTCCTAAATTCCAGGTCAATGGACCCTGCCTCCCAGATCTACCAGTTTGTTTCCTAGTCCTTCTGGGAAGGGTGAGCAGAGAGATGAAAGTGTAAAAGCAAGGTGATGGGAACTTGTGGGAGAGGTCAGCTCCACATTATTTCCATCCTTGCTACATATCCACTAAGAGCCACATACCAGGTCCTCAGCTCATCTAGCACAGGCAAGAAAAGATGGCATTTATTGACCCATTGGCACTAAACAATGCAGTAACTAATGGACTACTCACAGATATTGTTATACACATTTCACAGATGAGCTTTCAGTGCTTAGGAAAATTAAGTTACTTGCACAAGATAATAGAAAATAGTAGTATAAATTGGGACTCTGAAGACAAGTCTCAGCCTTATAAAATAACCTTGCATGACAAACTTCTCTCTGTACAAAAGCAGACATAGGTGAATCACTCTAAAAGGCAGAGTCTCCCGCTGCTCATCTCAGAAAGATCTGGGAGGCAAGAGGCAGAGGTTTTGGTGGAACTAGATGAGAAAGCATAACACTGTCCCTTCCTTGCAGAACTCACCATATTTATCTGGTCCAAACAAAAGAACCCATCCTGTTCCTGCAGTTCTCCCTATTGATGTCAGAACACCACTCCTCAGGCATCCAGGGCACTTCTCAGCCTATCATACCAAGAAGTGTAAGAATCCAGGGTTTCAGGTTACATTGAGCTGGATAGAAAGTAGCAACCAATATTTCAGTGGTGGATGTTAGGTGTTCTTTGTGAAAATTGTGGCAGAAGTATTTATAGGCTCTGGGCCTCTGGAGTATTCTGCTGACTGCTCCTCAGAGACAAGCATGAAGAAATTGCCCTACTTTCATACTCCCTAAGTCCAGGACTCACCAAGGATATTGAGAAAAGAAAATGCAAACTATGTTGGTGATTTTTCATTTGATAAACTTTTTTTCCCCTAGAATATGCATGTTTCTCTATTCTTAGTGGTGAAAATTGCTCCTGGAAAAACCAGAAACTGTGAAAAAAGGAAATCAAAACAAAATGTTAAAACCTTGAACCTTAAACCAAAACTTTCCTTGGAAGTCTGCTTCAAACCAAGCCACAATTTAGTTTAAGTGTGTCTGCCTTGAGCATTGTGATTTTTCAGACTAACTTTTTAACTTTTGTCCAATCAAATTGACAATAGCATCTTGAAAGATAAAATGAAAAGCTTAGGGCACATTTTATATGCAAATGATGGTAGAATATGTTGAGAAAGGAGAGCTTGAGAATGGTTACACAATTTGAAAAATGTGGACAATGTCACTGAACTGTACATGGGAAATTAGATAACATTATGTATCTTTTTTTCATTTTGTTTTCTTGTCTATATCTTTTTTTAAATTTTTTTATTGTGAATTATGTGATAGTTTACATGGGAGAACACTAGTTTTACATTCATCCTATCATATATTGTTTCATTGCCATG
>NW_006408599.1:202194-206814 GCF_000296735.1 Chrysochloris asiatica | reverse complement strand
GGTTCACAGAAGTCTAATGAACATTGCAGGGCTTAGCTTGCAGCTTCATTGCTGTTTTTCCCTCACTTCCCCTTATCGGTGACAAGTGTGGTCGTCAATCAGAGCGTGTATTCCCATTAAGTCTTAGTCTTGGAAGAGGGTTTACACTGAGGGGACCCGACCACTTGCCTTGATGTCTCCTGAGAACATGATGTATCTTTTGATGAGCATATTTTCACCAAAAATTTAATTAAAGTAAAAAAATGTATAGCAGAAGAAACTTTTATTCCAAATCTGCCAAATATGTCCTACCTCTGTTACCTTGGATGAATCTGCATTTCAAGTTTTTGCTAAGATGGCTAATAGCTTAGACTGAGTTCTCTCACCAACCAAAATAATCCTTGACAACAACAACAACAAAAAATCAAGGAAGTAACAAAAATTACTCCAAAAATGAGAAACTCAAGAGAGAAGGAAGATAGTTATGAGCTGAAATGTGATGTGAAGCAGAAGGTAGGTTGGGATTTGGTTTAGGGGACAGGTCTATTGCTTCTCTGTGAGAGGATGTGTTGGGGAAAAGCGGAATCAAGTTGCTCTTGTCTTTTCCCTGCTTTTGCATTATGGAAATTACAGTCTTCCCCTTGCACCAGAAATGGTTGAGAGGGGATTAAGAATCTACACAAAAGTCCTTTGAAGGATAAGGTTAGACTAAATTGATGGTGAGTAATTAATCTAAGTCATTCACTTCGCCAAGTCTCCTACACCAAATTGTAGGTAAGGGGTATTGTACCACTCTATAAAATCGAGAGTTTTCCCATTTCAATCTGCTGGAAAATAAGGGGGAAATCATTTCTACAGAATCAATGAGATGGTGGAACAACAAAGGGTTCTAGTAGATTGTTGTTGTTGTCATTTAAGTGTCATTGAGTCAGTTCCAACTCATAATGACCTTGAAGAGGGTTCCTGAGGTGCAGCTGGTGAGTTTGAATCGCTGACCTTGAGGTTCAAAATGACCTTGTGGTTAAGTACTTATCTTACAGCATCACACCAGGGCTCCTCTAGAAGACAGAAAGTTGAAAATACTTGCCATGGGAAAAAGAGAGAGGGAAGGAGGAAGAGCGGGAAGGAGGTACCAAAAGAGGGAAAGAAGGAAAAAAATAGTAAGGAGTCACAGAGGTTGAACAGCCAAAGTCATGAAAGTGGAGTGGTGCTAATCTGTGCAGTTGTATACTTCCTGCGGAAATATTTAACAGTCTGAGTTGGAATCAAGTAGAAAACAAGTGGTGGACAGAGTAAAAACTTCAGTATTAACATGTGAGTGAAAATTGAAAGACATTAGCCAGGAAAGTTGAGGTTACTGAAAAGGAAAAAATTGGAATGATTGATCATATGATCAAAACAGGATATGAAATGAAGAAGATATGATGTGTAAGCTTCAAGGGAAACGATAATCAAGTCCACAGGCTAGAAGCTTCTATGACACTGAAGAAAAAAGTGACATAGGAAAAAAAAAAAAAAAGTGAATTCTTCTCCAATTAATCCATAAATCTGTCTTTTAAAATTTTAAATAATGGAGTTAAAATAATACCTAGAAGAATAAAATGAGTTATGCTTCCAGTAAGGATATGGGAAAACTTAGTTGTCCCATGATAATAAGAAGCGATGAATAAACTAAGAGAGATAGGAGGAGGAGGAGGCAAATGCCATATGCAGGGCAACAATTCTGAGCTAGTGAAAAGCAAGCTGCAGAAAGGATGAAAAGTCAAATTCGTATCTGAAAGAACTTCAAAAATGGAGCTAAGTCCATCTTTCGCACGTTTCATCACCTATGAGAGTTCTCTTAAGTACCGTGGGAAGGCAAAAACTGACCTGGTCAGAGAAAGATACCCTTGATGTTAGCCTTATATGAGAGAACTTAAAAATATTAGTGCAAAATTCCATTATCTTTCTATTTCATTTTCCCACTAACTTTTTGACTTCCCCTTGTGTTAACTATGCTAAATAATCTAAAGAAATTAGAGAAAGTATGTATAAAATAGGTGGAAACTATATTTTCATAAAGTGGTAGCAATTTCTTTTTATCTTTCTGATTTTCTTAGTCAGCCAATTCAAGTTTTAAAAATAGGCATTTATGGATTAATTGGAACAGAATTAACATTATTAAAAATGAAGTAGAAATTTTAATATTAAGAAAACAAAAAAAAAAACAAATCTGAGGAGAGAAGACATGGATTCTCAGCATGACAGCATGAAGATATTCACATACATTGTCTCCAGTGAAACTGGTGAAAATTATTAAAGAAACAGAATCTAAATTTCTGGAAATGGTCTTAAGAAAATACAGAAAATGAAGAAACATTTATTCAAGTATATCTACTCTCATTGAGTAAAAATACTGAGTCTGCAGTATTCATCTGAGCTCTGTCCCCTTCTTAACTCAGCAAGATGGAAACTCTGATACACACTGGAGCATCCAAGAACACAGGGGGTCCTTTCCCAGCTCCCAAATCAGATGATATGCTCTTCCCATGAGGAGCATAACATCATTATTTCTCATCCTGTCACCAGTAAGTTTTTGATGATAATAAGTTCTGGGCAAGGACAAACCCCTACCAAGACTGATCAAGGAAAGAAGAGAAAGCTAAAATCATAATTTCAGAAGTGATAATAAGAGCACCAAAAATAAGAAAGACATTAAAATATAATTTAAAAAACTAGTAAGAAGTACTTGTGTAAGGATAAACGTAAGATCAATAAAAGGCAATTAACTCCAGACATAGACCCACATTTTTCTGGTAAACTGAGTTTTGACAAAGGTGTCTGGACAATTATTAGGGAAAATAAAAGTCTTTTCAACTAATGGAGATAGAGGAAATGGAAAGCCATAAAGAAAATAAATAAATAAATCTTAACCCTCTTTCACATCATGCATAAAATAATATTTCAAGATGAAACATAAACATGAAAAGTGAAGTTATAAAGCTTCTAGAAGAAAATACTGGATAATATCTTTACAATATTAACATAAATAATATTTCACTGCTTAGTTCACATAAGGCAGCCATAAAAGAAAAAACTGCTAGTTCTACTTCATCAAACTTAAATTTGTCTGTCCACCAAAGACACCATGTAGTGAACATCAGTTTCTACAACACTGTGACCAGAAGAACTAGATGGTGTCAAGCAACCAATACAACTGCTCTGAAAGAGAAGGGATTACATTAGAAGGTCATGGATAGAGTGGGTGGAAAATGTGGAACAAAACTGAAAATCATTAAAAATAAAAAAAATTTTAAAGGCCACACCTAATAATCAAATAGAGACTGGTGGAACCTCAAGACTATGTCCCTTAGTCACCTTCAGGTTTGAATATGAACTCATTCCTGTGGCTCAATTTTCAGGCAAACAATAGATAGGTCTATAAGGAGTACCCACCACTTACCTGTCAGTCTGTCGTAGTGTCTTGGCTTGTGTTCACTGTGACACTGGAAGCTATGTCACTGGTAATTTAAATACCAGTAGGCTCACTAATGATAGACAGGTTTCATCTGAGCTTTCAGACTAAGACAGACTAGGAAGAATGAGAGGTAAACTATTTTTGAACATCTAGTCACTGAAAATATGAATAGCAATGGAATGCTTTCTGATATAGTGCCAGAAAATGAAAACATTATTAATAGCACCAAAATATTGTCAGATAATAAGGTAAGACCCTCAGGTTGGAAGACACTCAAATTATGACTGAGAAAGAGATGCCTCCTCAAAGTAAAGTTTGTCATGATAACGCAAATTGAGTAAAATTTTGGGGGCCTTCATTAGATGGTGGAGCACAATTCAAAATAAGGAGAAACAGCTATAAATAACCATTTATAATTAGAACATGTAATGTATGAAGCATGAATCTAAGAAAATTGTAAGTTGCCAAAAATGAAATGGAATGCATAAACATCAACATCTTAGGCTTTAGTAAGTTGAAATGGAATGGGATTGACCATTTTGAATCAGACAATCATATGGTTGACTATGCCAGGAGCAACAAATTGAAAAGGAATGGCATCACATTCATCGTCAAAAAGAATATTTCAAAATCTATCATAAAGTACAATGCTGTCTTTGACACAATAATATCCATAAGCTTGCAAGGCAGACAAGTTAATATCACTATTATTCAAACTTATGAACTAACCACTAAAGCCACTGCTCATAAAATGTATGAATTCTACCAAATTCTAGAGTTTGAAATTGATCAAACATACAATCAAGATGTATTGATAATTACTGGTGACTGGAATGCGAAGCTTGGGGAAAAAAGGAAGGATCATTATTTGGAAAATATAGCCTTGGTGACAGAAATCATGCTAGAGATCACATTATAGAATTTTGCAAAACCAATAACTTACTCATTGCAAATATCGTTTTTAAAAAACATAAAAGACTACTATACACATGGACCTCACCAGATTCATTCAATACACAGGAATCAAATTGACTACATTTGTAGGAAGAGATGGTGAAAAGCTCAATATCATCTGTCAAAACAACATCAGGTGCCAACTGTGGAGCAGACCATCTATTGTTAATATGCAATTTCAGGCTGAAGTTGAAGGAAATTAAAACACATCCAAGGGAGTCAAAATATGA
>NW_006408599.1:191701-199633 GCF_000296735.1 Chrysochloris asiatica | reverse complement strand
TTTAAGTCTTGGTTTGCAATATTAAAGGATTACATGTGCAAATAATTTACTGATGCAGAACACATCAAAAGAAGATGGAAAGAATATATAGAGTCACTGTACCAAAAAGAAATGGTCAATGTTCAACCATTTCAAGAGGTAGCAAAGGATCTAGAGCCAATGATATTGCAGGAAAAAGTCTAAGGTGTAATGAAGGCATTGATCAAAACTAAGACTCTAGAAATTGACAGAAAACAAATAGAAATCTTTCAATAAACTAATGCAGCACTGCAGGTGTTCACTTATCTATGCCAAGAAATTTGGAAGACAACTACCTGGTCTACCGATTGGAAGAGATCCATATTTGTTTCCATTCCTAAGAGAGGTGATACAACAGAATGAAGAAATTATTGGACAATATTGTTAATATCACATGCAAGTAAATTTTGCTAAAGATCGTTCCAAAATGGCTGCAATAGTACATTGACAGGAAAGACATCCCGTCTCAAATTTCTCCTTATGAAAATGTTGCCCTTTTGATTTTGAAATATTGACCATTCATGGTGAACATACCTTACTAGTGTTGTTGTTTTTCACTATAAACTTACCTATTGCTTGGCTGAAAACTGGGCCATGAGAGTGAATTCCTTTCCAGATCTGAAGAGTGGTCTAGAGTCACATTCTTAGATTCCTCCAGTCTCTTTATGACCAGTAAACCCAGTCTTTTAAAAATTATTATTAAATAATTTTGAGTTTTGTTCCACATGTTCTCCCATTCTATCCTGGACCCTCTAATGTGATACCTTTTAGAGCAATTGGTAGTGGTAGCTGGGCACCATCTAGTTCTTCTGGTCTCAGAGTCATGTAGACTGATGTCCACATGTTCCATGAGTCCCATTGGACTAGTTGATGCCATGTCTCTTCAGTTCTTATCATTTTTATTTCTTCCACACATGGAGAAAGCAATAGGTGGCCCTTAGACAGCTGCTCTTGAACTTTCAAGATTCCACACATTACTCACTCAAGTAGGATGTATAATATTGTTTCTGTGGACAATGTTATGCCAGTTGACCATGGTGTCCCCTGAGACTGTGGCCCTAAGCCCCCGGCTCAGCAGATCGTTGCCTTAAGATGTTTGATAGTATATAGTAAGTTTTCATCATTTTGCCCACTGTATGATCCACCACATTCATATTTGTGCTGGCAGGAAAGGTAAATATTCATATACTCTTTGAAACTCATATATTTGTAGTATATATATATCCACTTTTCTACCCTTACCCATTCAGCTTATGTCTCAATCCATGTATCTACACACAGAACTCTGTCGTTCCAAAATTGCGTACATACCACTATTTACTTCTGTCCCCTTTAGCCCATGCATACTTACCTGTGTCTTCACCGATCTTCATCATTCTTCTGCCACCCTCCCTCTTCTTGTATATTTCCCTCCCCATCATACGAACTAACATGTGTCCTACCCTCTAGCCAGTTAATTACTCTCCCCTCCCATCCACCACTGGTAGCCATCAAAGATTTATTTTTTAAGTATGAAAACTTTACTTAAGTTTTTACAATAATGTTCTCATACAGTATTTGCCCTTTTGTTTTTGACTAATGTCCTCTAGGTTAATCCATGTTAACCGTGTTTTTCAGATTGATTATTATTCTTCATAGTATTCCATTGTGTGTGATCTTAATTATGTTGAGAAATGGGTTAATGTGCTGGACTGCAAAGTCAGTTTGAAACTTAAGTTCGGTGTTCAAGCTCACCTGCCACTGTTTGGAAACCCTATACAGGGTCACTCTGGGTTGGAACTGACTCAATGGCACTTAACAACAACATTCCTACTTTGAGGACTGTTTTTATCAACAGTGGATGTTGGATTTTGTAAAATGTCTTTTCTGCATCAAACCAATCCAGTGAGGATGAATGAACGTCACTACATCATAAAGTAGTTCATTCTGAACTTGAGAAATGGGCAATGAACCAGGGTTTTTTCCCACAATGAATACTTCAGAGACTGGTGTTCCCAGATGTCTCTGCAACTTCCTAAAGCAAAATCTGGGAATTGTGCCAGAAAATGTATATAGACAACTTATTTTCCAGGATTTTTAGTCAGTCTGGCTGACCCAGGACCTGAGAGGATCTGCTTTTATTTCTCCTTCTTTGTAGCAGATGAGTGCTCCACATACCAAGGTTCTTGTCTACCTTAAACATAGGGAAAGATGCTGCCTTTTCATCTGGTCCACAAATATGTTTTCTACACTCCTGAAATGGGAACTTAAGATCAAACCTTTACCTTAATGTAAAGAAATGCAGAGCTCTTATTTTAGCCTACTCAACATTACAGTAAATAATACTTCCTTCGCAAGTCAATTAAGAATGCACCATTGGAAATTGTTTCAGAAACCTTATTATGGGAATCAGTTATAGCGTTGATCTTAGACAGATTACACCAGTCCTTTGAGTGTCTATTGTTCTCCTTCATAAGTTAAGGAATTGTATTTGATGACTTAATATATTTTAGTATCTAAAGGGTGAAGTAGGTAGGTAGTTTTGATCCAGAGAATTACTTTACTGGACTATGAATTTACCAATCTGGTCTCTTAAATCACATCTTCCTGAAATCTTCATAAAATTCTCAAGGGTGTATTGGCAGTAAAAATGAATTTTAAAGCTATTATGAAAGAGCATGCTATCTTTATTTGTTGTTGTTGTTAGGTGCAGTCAGGTTGGTTCAGACTCATAGCAACCCTCTATAGGATTTCCAAAGAGTTGGTGGTGGGTTTGAACCACTGACACTGTGGTTAATAGCCCAGTGCTTATCCTACAGCATGACACCAGGGCTCCTAGGGTGCTGGATTAGTAAGTCTAAAAAAATTGCATGTTTGTGAAAGCACAAAAGTATGGTTTATTTTATTCAATAGACGATTACTGAGAGAATACTACGAAGAAACAAGGATGACTAAATATAAGTCCTTGGCTCAGAGGGGTGCACAATTTAATGGAAATAAGCAACAAATTGTAGGGTAATATAACAAATATTGTAACTGTGACTTATATAAAGGGCTGTGGGAGCAGAGAGGATGAAGCAATTATGCCCAACAGGAGAATGTAAAATGTTTTCAGAATTTGACACCTCAGCTCTTTCCAGGAAGGTGGAACAGCAATAACAAAGTGCTGTTGAATAATAATGAAGGCAGAAAGTGATGAGGTGTCTGAGGCCTGTGAGTGGTACCATGGGTGATAATGCAGGTGGCATGGCATGTGTAGCAACCTGGGTGGTGCCACTGGATAGACAGATGGAGGCAGGATCATGAAGAAACAAGATGCCGTGATAAGAAAGAAGGAATAAGTCTTATCATGATAATGATGAGAAATATTATAGACATTTTTCTAATAGTGACAAAGAGCTTCACAACAACCCATGACTTAGATTTAATTATTTCCTCACACAGAGAAGGAAGTGGAGGTTCAAAGAAGTGAAATAGCGTATTCAATATCATACTACTAGACTGGTCAAGATGAATAATCAAGATATTTTTTATGTAAAATAAATGGTTTTGGCCTTACTGTATGCAGCATATTCTGCTTAAAATCAAATCAGTCTAGTGCAGTGATTTTAAGTTTATAGATGCAGGACAGATCAGATTTTTAGGGTGTATAGGAAATACTCACCAAGTGGTTGTGATACATGCCCCCAGTTTAGATATTAGATAATCTGTCATAAATTAAGGTTGAAACTAAAAGAAATACAGTTTTCACAAAGGTAGATTGTCTCAGGTTTTACTAGCTTATTTGACCAGAATAGCAGAATAATTTTTAAAATATTCATATTTTGTAAATTTATCATTTTAACAGTGCAATTGTTTATAATTTTTATTACATAGTGAGATTCATAAAGGTTAACTTCCCTTGAGCAAGAAAAGTACAAACTGAAAAATATGTTTATTTATTCATAATTCTCATTGTAAAAGATGACATGTTGTTTCTACGATGGAGAGCAAGTTTCAGAGTTTTTCTGACAAGTATTTTGGTCTTTTCATTCTTTCTTGTCTTCTTAATGATCTTCTGCTTTCTTATGATGTTCTTGATGTCATCCCACAACTCTTCTGGTTTCTGTCACTAGTTTCTAATGCATCAAATCTGTTCTTGAGATGATTTCTAAATTCAGGTGATGTAATGGTTAGGTTTCTATGTCAACTTGACTATGTTAGTATTTCCAGATGTTTAGCAGGTGGGATGTGCTTATTTCCATGGTGATGAAACTGAATACAGGCATAGTTAGATCTATGATGAACAGCTATGAGCAGCCAATTGAAGGGATGCTTCCTTGGGGATGTGGCCTGCTCCCAGTATGATAGACATGTGGGAGGGACTCTCTCTCTCTTCCACTGGGGATCTGAGGCTACAATTGTAAGATAATAAACTCATAGATAGATAGATAGATAGATAGATAGATAGATAGATAGATAGATAGATAGATAGATAGATAGATAGTTTCACTGGTTTTGTTTCTCTAAACAGAAACCCGCTTAAGACAGGTGGGATGTGTTCAAAGTCTTATTTGGGCTCTCATGGGCTTGATTAAATTTTCTTCAGTTTCAACCTGAACTTGCAAATGAGCAATTGATGGTGTTCCACAGTCTGCCCCTAGGCTTGTTTTGGCTGATGATATGGAGTTTTCCCATCATCTCTTCCCACAGATTTAGTCAATTTTATTTCAATATACTCCATCTGGTGAGGTTCATGTGTATTGCTGTCTTTTATGTTGTTTGAAAAAAGTATTTGCAACAAATAAGTCTTGTTCTTGCAAAATTCTATCATCTGATCTCCAGCATCATTTGTATCACCAAGGCCATATTTTCCAATGATTGATCCTTCCTTTTTGTTCCCAACCATTACATCCCAATCATGAGTAATTATCAATACATCTTGATTGCATTTTTGATAAATTTCAGACTGAAGAAGTTGGTAGAATTCTTCTGTTTCATCATTGTTGACTTTAGTGGTTGGTTCGTAAATTTGAATAATAGTTGGACTTACAGGCATATGGATATTATCCTGTCACAGACAGCATTGTACTTCAGAAGGGATCTTGAAATGCTCTTTTTGATGATGTATTGATGCCACTCCTCTGTCATTTGTCATTCCCAGAATAGTAAACCATGTGATTGTCAGATTCAAAAAGGCTAGTACCAGCTCATTTCAGTTCACTAATGTCTAGGATGTTAATGTTTATACATTCCATTTCATTTTTGACAACTTCCAATTTTCCTAATTCATGCTTCGTACATTCCATATTTCAATTATTAATGGATATTTACAGCTGTTTCCTTACTTTGAGTTGTGCCCCATCATCAATTGAAGATTCCAAAAGCTTTACTCCATTCCCATCATCACGGACACAGTAAAACTTCCCCATAGACTGTCCCAAGCTACTTATCTTACAGTAACACACTAGGACTCCATGTTGGTGTTAAGTGTCATCAAGTTGGTTCTGACTCATAGCAACCCTGTATAGGTTTCTGAGGAGTGACTGGTTAAGTTTGAACCACCAACCTTGCTGTTCAAACCAACCTTGCAGGCCAGTGCTTATCTACAGCTCTACACCAGGACACCACAACAGGGTGATTAAGAAGGTATACTCTTGGCTTGAACAGATTTCACATCAAATCCTAGTTATGTGGCCTTCAGCAAGTTGCTTAACTCCTCTAAACCTGTTTCTATCTCTTTATAATGATGATAATCATGGTGCTACTATTTTCATTGAGTCATAGCAAGGGCTGTGTTGTATAAACTAAGATCCAGTATTGTCTTGTTATAAGATCCTGATATAACCTCATAGTGGCTGATACAGGAAAAAATAATAGCTGATATAGGAAAAAATCAATATATATAATATATAATAGCTGATATAGGAAAAAATCAATATATCCTCTTCTGTATTGTTGTTAAGTGCCATCAAGTCAATTTTTATGTATAGACACCATATTTGACAGAGTAGAAGTGCCCCATGGGGTTTTCTTGGTTGTGATCTTTAGTTCTCCTGCAAAGTGGTTGAGGAGGTTCAAACAGTCAACCTTTTGGTTAGCAGCCTTGTTAATGACTTGCACCAATTCTTGTTTGAACAGTGATAAAGACCTACTCATGTTTTTAAAGAGGGAAACTTAGTATGCAAGGCATTCTTAGTTTGCCCTCAAAACTAAACTTAGGTTTTCACCTTTTTAATCTAATAAGGCCCTCAAAGAGCACAATTAAAAATTCTAACTTTACCAAAACAGAATTGTTAAAAGCAGAGAAGTTTTTCAGAACATGGGTTCAGAGTACTTTCATCACAGCATGTTTTACTTTTGTGTTACTTATATTAAAATACCATTTATTTCACAGAATTCCAAATATGTACAGAAGAAACCAGACCAGTATCTATGATTTTGTCTTCCTGGGCCTCTATGAACATCTATAACAGCAACCTCTTCTGTATGTATCTGCTCACCGTGGTGGGAAACTTGCTAATCATCCTGGTCCTGGTATGGCACTGTGGGTTAACGCGCTAGACTGCAAAGTCATTTGTACTGCAAGGTTGGCAGTTCAAGTTCACCAGTCGCTGTTTGGAAACCCAATACAGGGTTGCTATGGGTCAGAACCAACTCGCTCGCAATTAACAACAACAATAACAATGGCTTTGATCTGCACCTCCGTAGGTGTAGATGTATCTCTTCCTGGCCAATCTCTTAATTTCTGACATTAGTTTCATCTCTACAACAATATCCAAGATGCTAGTTAATATCAATTTAGGAAGCAAACTGATTTCTTACGGTGGGTGCCTGACACAACTTTATTTCTTCAACTTATTTTCAGATTATGGACAATTTTCTTCTGGCTGTGATGGCACTTGACTGCTATGGGGCCACTATGTGACTCCAATATGAACCCCCAACATCGTATCATGCTGGTGGCTGGGTCCTGGGTGGTCACTACCTTCCATGTCCTAGTGTATACCCTCCTAGTGACCAGTATTTCCTTCTGTGGTCCCCAAATCACCCCGACTTCTTCTGTGATCTGGTTCCTCTCCTGGAGCTGGCCCGCTCCAGTAGGTATGTCAATGATCTGTTGCTCATCCTTGTGGTAGAAACAATGCTTATTAGACCCTTTGTCTGCAGCCTTACATCATACCTTTACGTAGTACTGGCAATCCTGAAAACTGATTCCCTAAAGAATAAGCAAAGGGCCTTCTGAGACTCCACTTCCCACCTCTCTGTGGTCTCTCTGTTCTACGGAATAGCTATTGGGGTCTATTTATGTCCTCCAACACCCTACTTGTTTTCTGGATCAAGACATTCAGCTGTTCCTAGAGCCACCATCTTGGGAGAGAATATCTTGATTGTATCAGGATTGATAGTATCAGGAGAGAACATCTGGATTGTATCTTGATTATATCAGGATTATATCAAGATTAACATCAAAATTTAAAGTGATAATATCGACATAAAACCAAACAGCCACCACTTGTCTGTCTGTCTTGCTGTGGTGGACTGAGTTACTATGATTCTGAGGGCTCTGTCACCAGTATTTTAAATAACCAGAAGGGTCACCCATGGTGGACAGGTTTCAGATGAGCTTCCAGACAAAGACAGACTAGGAAGAAAGAGAGATGAACTACTTCTGAATCGCTAGCCACTGAAAACTCTATGAATAGCAGAGAAACACTGTCAGATACAGGACCAGAAGGTGGGAAGGCACTCAGAATGCGACTGGGAAAACAAATGCCTCCTCAAAGTAGAGTTGACCATGATGATGTGAATAGAGTTAAGCTCGGAGGATAAAAGCGCACAGAACCTTCATTTGCTGATGGGCCACAACTCATTGAAAATCAGAACATGGAATGTACGAAGTATGAATCTGGGAAAATTGGAAGTTGTCAAAAATGAAATGGAACACATAAACAT
>NW_006408599.1:174285-189226 GCF_000296735.1 Chrysochloris asiatica | reverse complement strand
CGGGAGCAGAACGCCTCATCTTTCTCCCGCGGAGCAGCTGGTAGTTTCGAACTGCTGGCCTTAAGGTTCGCAGCCCGATTCGTAACCACTATGCTACCAGAGCTCCTTACGCTACCAGTGTAGGGGTTATATATTTGGGAAACACGCTTATATACTTTTCTTCTTGAACTGACTCACAACCCTCTAACTATTCTCAGTACATAGCTTGAATAGATGCATTTTTTAATTTTGGTTGTTAAGTGCAGTTGAGTCAGTTTCAGCTCATAGCTACCCTGCATAATGTATCCATGGGACTACTGATGGGCTTGAAGGAGCAGCTGGTAAGCTTGAATTGTTGACCTTTGCAATTCAAACTGACTTTGCAGGTCAGTGCATTGACCCATAGCGCCTCACCAGCATCTTTAATACTTTTATTTGTGTGGTTGTTGCTGTTGGGTGCCATCGAGTCCGTACTGACTCATAGTGAACTTATGTACAACAGAACAAAACAGGTCCTGTACCAACCTCACAATCTTTGCTACGCTGTTGGTGCCACAGTGTCAATCCATCTCATGGGGTCTTCCTCTTTTTTGCTGACCCTTCACTTTACACAAGCATAATGTCCTTCTCCAGGGACTGGTCTTTCCTGATAATATGTCCAAATTATGAGAGAAGAAGTCTGACCATCCTGGTTTCTAAGGAGCATTCTGGCTGTTCTTCTTCCAACACAGATTTGTGTGCTGTTTTAGCAGTTCAAGGTACTTTTAATATTCTCCTACAACACCATAACTCAAATGCATCAATTTTTCTATGGTCTTCTTTATTCGCTGTCCAACTTCCACATGCATATGAAGTTATTGAAAATACCAAGACTTGGGTCAAGTGCACCTTAGTGTTCAAACTGAAATCTTTGCTCTTGAACACTTTTAAAAGGTTTTGTGCAGTAAATTTGTCTAATGCAGTATATGTTGTTTGATTTCTTGGCTGATGCTTCCATGAGTGTTGATGATTTATCCAAGCAAAATGAAGTCACTGACAACTTCAATCTTTTCTCCATTTATATGGATGTTGTTTCTTGATCCAGTGGTGAGAATTTTTGGTCCACTGGTGGGGTTTTTTGTTTTTGTTACATTGATATGAAATCTATACTAAAGGAAAAGGAGGTGAAAACACAAATTAGAAATGAAATGGGTGTTGTCACAATAGAACCAACAAAAATGTAAAGGGTAATAACAGAGTACTATGATTAACTATGAAGACCTGGTGTGGCACGGTGGGTTAATGCACCAGACTACAAAGCCATTTGAACTGCAAGGTTGGTGGTTCAAGCTCACCAGCTGCTCCTTGGAAACCCTATACAGGGTTGCTATCAGTGAGAACTGCCTTGACGGCACTTAACAATAAACAACATGATGAACTATGATGGACTTCTGGTGTGGTGCTGTAGGATCAGCCCTGGATTGCAAACCAAAAGGTTGGTTGTTCAAACCCACCACCTGCTCCTTGGAAACCCTATACAGGGCCACTAGGAATTGGAATCGATTCTACAGCACTTAACAACAACAATATTGAACTAAATTCCAATATTTTTTAAAATCTAGGAGAAATGGACAAATTTCTAGAAACACTGTTTTGTTTTGTTTGAAACTTTTTATTGCTAATTGAGTGAGCGTTTATCAACAGTTTTATATTCAACAAATCATACACTTTACTTCATCTCAAAGATTGCAATGCTCTCCACGTAGCAACAGTCATCCCACTTCCCCTATTTCCTCCTTGTGGTTCTTATTTCCATTCCAACCTCCTTCCTAACCCTTCTGAAATCTGTCCTTAGCCAAATGTTGTCCTTTTTTCTTGAATAGTTGATCTTTTCCATGGTGAGCATGCCTTATTAGTATTGTGGTCCCCTTATATACCTATCTCATCCTTGGCTGAAAATTGGGCCATGAGGGTGAGTTCTTTTCCAAACCAGAAGGGTGACCGAGGGCCGTAGCTTCAGGTTCCTCCAATCTCTTTCTGACCAGTAAGCCCAGTTGTTTGTTTGTTTTTTATAATTTTGAGTTTTGCTCCACATGTTCTCCAGTTTTACCCAGAACCTTCTACTGTAATCCTTTCAGAGCAGCTGGTAGTGTTAGCCAGGCACCATCTAGTTCTTCTGGCCTCAGAGTCATGGTGGCTGATGTTCACATGCTATCATGAATAGTGCTGTGATGAACATGGGTGTGCAGACATCTACTCATGTCATGGTTCTTTTTACTTATGGATATATGCCAAACAGAGGGATTGCTGGGTCATATGGTATTGCTATTTCAAAGATTTTGATGAAACACCATACTGCTTTCTACAGAGGTTGCACCATTTTATAATACCACCAGCAATGTAGGTGGGTTCCAGACTCTCCACAACCTCACCAGCATTTGTTGTTTCCTGATTTTATTGAACTTTGCTATTAGTACTGGGGTGATATATCATATCACTGTTGTTTTGATTTTCAGGATTTGTAGGATCAGCATTGGACTGCGAACCACAAGGTTAGCAGTTCAAATACACCAGCTGTTCCTTGGAAATCAGGGATGCTATGAGCCAGAACCCACTCAACAACACTTAATAATAACAACAACAAAAAATAGCTAATGATCAAGAACATTTCTTAATGTGTTTGTTGGCCACCTGAATATCTTATTTGGTGAAGTGTCTATTCATGTCCTCTGCCCATTTTTAAATTAAGTTATTTGTCATTTTCTTGTAGAGGTGTTGAGGTTTTCTGTAAATTTTAGCGATTAGTCCCTTATCTTATATGTCATTGCAAAAAAATGTTTTACTAGTCTGTGGGCTTCCCTTTTACTCTTTTGGTGAAATCTTTTTATGCACATAAATATCTCATTTCTAGGAGGTCTCAGACACCTATTTTGTCTTTTGCTGTTTGTGTAGAAACACACTTTATATAAACTACAACAGACTGATGTAGAAAACATCAACAGGCCTATAAATAAGGAATAAAAGCTCCCAACAAAATAGTCCAGGTTCTGACAGATTTACTAATGAATTCTACCAAACATTCACAGAAGAACTGATATCAATTCTACACAAACTACTCCAGAACATAAAAAATTATGGAAAACTCCTAAATTCATTTTATGAAGCAAGCATAATGCTGACACCAAAAACTGGCAGATATTAGTGAAAAAGAAAATCATTAACTATTATGAACATAGGTGCAAAATTTTTCAAAAAAAACCTAGCTAATAGAATCCAAATATATCATGACCAAATGGGATTCATACAAGGTATGCATGAATGATTCAACATAATTCACAACATAAATAAAACAAAGAAAAAGAACCACATGATCAAAAAGAAAACGTATTTGACAAAAGCCAAGACCCATTCCTGATTTTTAAAAAAACTCAACAGAATAGGAATAGAAGCAAAATTCTTCAACATTTCAACATAATAAGGACATATATACAAACTAACAGCCAACATTACTCTCAGTGGAGAGAAACTAAAAGCATTACCCTTGTGAAAAGCAATCATAGAAGGATGCCATTTATCACCACTCCTATTCAATGTTGTGTTGGAATCTTAGCCAGAGCTATAAGACAAGAAAGTGAAATTAAAGGATTCCAAAATGGCAAAGAAGTAAAACTCTATTTTCAGATAATATGATCCTAAACATAGAAAGTTTCCAAAGCTTAGCAAGAAAATTATTGGAATTCATTGAAAGAATCAGCAAAGTGACAAGTTACAAGATCAGCATACAATAATCAGTCAGATTCCTTTACAATAATAGAGTTCTGAAAACAACAGTATTTACAACAGCTACCCAAAAGTTTAAATACTTAGAAATTAATCTAACCAGAGAAATAAATAAATGATCTATACAAAGAAAATTGCAAAACACACTACAAGAAACAAACAAACAAACAAAAAACCTACAAATATGGAAGAATATATCATGCTCATGGATAGGAAGATTTAACATTGTGGAAATGTCAACACCACCCAAAGCAATCTGTAGATACAATGCAATCACAATCCAGATTCCAACATCATTCCTTAAAAATATGGAAAAACTAATCACTAACTGTATATGGAAAGGAAAGAGACCCCAGATAAGTAAATCATTGTTTAAAAAGAAGAACAAAGCAAGAGGTTTTTCACTTCCTAATCTCAAAACCAAGCTCCAAATTACACAGCCACAGAAATCAGAACAGCCTGGTACTGCTACAACAATGAAAGACCCATAGATCAATGGGGCAGAATTAAGAACCCAGTAGACTCCTTTTGTTGCTTGAATATATTAAATAATCAGAGAGATTGGAAGCAAATGCTGTTGAATGATGATGCATGGAGGGGATTGAAATCATTGCAATGAAATGAAATATGATAGGATGAATGTAAAGCTGATGCTCTTCCATGTAAACTATCACTCAGTTCACAATAAAAACTTATTAAATTAAAGAAGAACCCAGTATACTAATTCATCTACTTACTGTCAGTTGATCTTTGACAAAGGACTAAAACACATTAAATGGGAGAATTCAAAGTCTCCAACAAACGGTGCTGGCAAAGCTGGATATCCATTTGCCAAAGAATGAAACAAGACCCGTATCTTACATCATACACAAAAATGAGCCATCAAAAAAGATGGCTCAAAGACCTAATTGTAAAACCTAGAACTGTAAAAATTATCAGTTAAAAAAAAATGGAGACAAACTTAGAAGCTCTGATTCATGGCATAAATACACTACCAAATATAACTGAAAACACATGACCAGCAGAAGACTGGGACCTCCTAAAAATTAGACACTTATGTGTATCAAAAGACTTCACCAAAAGCATGAAAAAGAGAATCCACAAACTGGGAAATATGTTTTGCAATGCTATGTCATACAACTAGCTGCTTTCAGAAACTCTATAGGTCGGAACTGACTGGATGGAAGTTAACAGCAACAACATATCATACAAGGTACCATATAATTATTTATCGAAGTAGCTAAATTTTCTAGAAAAAAATATGGAGACAACCTAAATGCCCATCAATGGAAGAATGGATAAACAAACTTTGGTATATGCACACATAGAATATTATGAAAATTAGAAGAGTAACGATGAAGTTGAGAAACACTATAACATAAATGAACATGTAGGATATTATGCTGAGTGCAATTAGTTAGTCAATACCAAATAGATAAATATAGGAGACCACTGTTGTAAAATGTCCAGAAAACATTTTCACACTAAAAGAAATATTCTTTAAAGACTGCCAGGGGTGGGAAGGAAGGAGGAGAAATTCACTGGCTACAGAGTAGACTTGTGTTAACTTGGGTGATGGGTTAAGGCAACAAAAGGGAGGTTGACAAAAGAATGATGAAAGCAGGAGATGACACTGGGAGGGATTCAAGAGTAAAGGGGAGCAGAAGCAAATACTGTTATATCCACAATCCTACAAAACAGTGATATACAAGTAGACACATAGATAGGCACATAGGCTGAACAGGTGTGGGGGTAGAGTGGGAATACTCACAAATATATAAAGGTTTGACAGAGGATATTAGCACATGTGTATTTATTTTTGCTGCAAACTATCCATGAATGTCTTGGAGCATTTAGGGCAAAACTATGAAAACGTTTTAGACATTATCAAACACTTTGAGGTAATGAGTTCCTTGACCTTGGGTCTCAGGACCATAGTCTCATAGGACATCATGGTCAGTGGGCTTAACATAGTCCATAAAGACAGTGTTCTGCATCCTACTTTGTTGAGTATCAACTGGGATCTTAAAAGCTCATGAGTGGCCATCTGAAGTATAACTATTTGTCTGCCTGTGTCTGGAGGAAATAAGAGTGATAAAAATAGAAACAGTTAGTCTAATAGACTAATGAACCATATGAACAGCAGTCTCCATGATGCTGAAACCAAAAGAACTAGATGGTGCCCAGCTACCATGACCAAATTGCTCTGAAAGTAAGTGATCACAGTAGAAGGTCCTGGATAAAGTGGGAGAAAGTTGGGGGTGCGGGGTGAATCATAAAAATGACCAGGCTTACTGGTCAGAAATGGACTAGTGAAACCCTGAGACTTTGACCCTTTGTCATCATTTAGGTCTGAAAGCAAACTCACTCCAATGACTCAATTTTCAGATCAAGCAATAGACGGATATATATGGAGGTCAACACTAGTGAAGTTCGCACACTATAGAATGGTCAACTATTCAAGATAATTAGGGCAGCAGTTATTTAAGGAAAAAATTCAGAAGGACTGGAAAGAGGAAGAATGGAAATGGGCAGCAGTTATCTAAGGACAAAATTCAGAAGCATTGGAAAGAGGAGGAATGGAAATGGGCAGCAGTTATCCAAAGACAAAGTTCAGAAGGATTGGAAAGGGGAGGAATGGAAAGAAAAGGCATAGGGAGGAAGTGGGATAACCGAGGGAATTACAAACACTGAGACGAAATGAAGTGTATGATTTGTTGATCATCTGTTCTGTAAACCATCACTCAATTCACAATAAAAAGTTTTTAAAAGGAAGACTATGGCTAGAAGGGAGTCCTGTTGTGATGCTATAGGATAAGCACTGCTAACTGAAAGGTTGATGGTTCAGATCTACCAGCCACTCCTTGAAAACTTCATACAGGGTCACTATGAGTTGGAACCAATTTGATGGCACTTCATCTATGGCTAGAAGAGACAGTAAATAATTCACAGCACCACAACTGCCTTAACCACATCTGAGTATCTGTGGCTTCTTTCTCAGAGCCAAATTTCATAGCACAAGTTAGTAAAGCCTTTGTCCAACTTTCTCTCTCAGATTCTGGCCATGCTGTCCTGGGATGAGCTGAGCTGTTGAGCCACAGTTACTAATGCTGACATTGGAAACACCTGCCTCCTGGGTCACACTCCCCAAAGAAAGCAGCAAGTTTGGACAATGACACACTTGGGACTCCATGCTAATGAAAATCCTGGAATTCATGCAGAAACATGTGATACAACCTCAGTTCCTAGTGCCTTCCCAGAAATGCCCTTCTGCCTCTGTCAAGCAAAAGTACCTCTAGGAGTCTGGTGACTTTATTACCCTTTCTGCTGTTCTGGGCAACTGTCTCTTACTTCTCTGAATAAGACATGATGATATGTACTGTTTGAGTGTGGATGGAGATATCAACCTCAGTCCATTTCAGTCCAGCTGAGAGTCCACTATGAAGTAAGTATCTGCATGGCCACACTGCAGTTCTAGGCAACTTAGACAATCCCTGCAGGCTTTCAGCAATTTCTGCAGAGAGGGCTGTCTTTCTCAAATCTGATCTGACATACAGTATTGGAAGCATTGTGAAGTGGAATTTCCCCAGCCTCTTCCTTTCTGTCACAGTGTTTCATCCACTTCAACCTCAGTCAGATATGATGAGTGTTCAGGGACTCTCTTTCCTTCCTTTATTCAAATATAGCCACACACAAAAAAAGGAATGCTATACATAGTTAAGAGTATTTCCTTTCAAGGAAATTTTCCCTTGGAATTTAGTGTAATTCCAGGGGCATCAACAAGTTGGAGAGGTAGAATGGGAAGTCAGGGTTGTGTGCTAAAGAAAGCATCCCCTAGATGTTTATTCACTTCATTTCTTCTTAAACAACTGACCCAGATTTTTCTTCCCTATTCTGGGTTTTATCGATCAAACAGAGGAAATTAGAGAATAGATTAGAGTATGTTATCATGGTCTATTGGCAAAATAGACTAGTGCCACCTGTGCGCACCAAAGAACACTTCGGAATGAGAGGCAACTCTATTATCAGAGAAGTCTATGAAACAACTTATGAGCAGCTACAAAGAACAAGTATGTGATAGGGAACCCAAGTTCCCATAGGAATTTAAAACAAGTCCTTACTGTTTCATCGAACTTTTGAAAGTTCTTTCACATTCATAAACTTACTGCTTTTTTACAAAACTTGTGTATTGAAAGTAGGTATTATTCTTTCTGTTTTCCAGATGAACGCACTGAGAACTCCTGGAGGTAAAACCATTTTCCTAAGATAATGGAGAAATTTTTCACAGTAGATTTGGGGTCATAACCCAGTTCTCCCAATTCACAGGTCAAGATTTAATTCTCACACACCACACTGCTATGTCTTTAACCAAACACTTTATAAAACAAGAGTCTTCTCTAGTTCCCTGTTTTAGGATTCCCACCCGACACCCACCCCAGACCTATATCGCACTCTTCTCCTTCCCATAAAGAACTGATATGATGCACGATGAGTTGTGTAGGATAATGTCTACAAGTTATGAAGACAATTAGGACTCCAAGGTCCCAGGTAGTTCTCCCTAACCTTTTCTAAGGTTCTCTGTAGCCTAATGGGCATCTTTAGCTCCTAAGGGAGCTGTATAGACATTGCCCCAAATAGCAACTATTGCCTGTTAACAATCTAATAATTCAAGTCATGCCATGTTTTCTGAACCATAAACTAAGGGTACCTGATACCCAGCCCTGAAGGCTAGAGTTGGGAGTACTGGTTTGGAGAATTCAATTTCAATGAAAGACCAACAAGAGGAAATCAAGCACAGGAAGAGAATGAAGCATGGGTGCTAAAAGAGATGAGTTTGATAGAAAAAGCAATGCTTGTGAGTCAGACAAATCTATGATCAATCTGGTTCCAATTATACTTCCTGGAATCTTAGGAATGTTAATTCATCCTCTAGTGCTCAATTTCATGATTGGGAAATAGAAATATCTACCCCCTAGTTCTATAATGAGGATTAAATTATAAAATATATGACAGGCACTTATCACAGACCAAATGTGCAGGATAGCAGTGAAAAGGCTAGAAGCAAAGAGGAAAGTAGGAACTGAAATGGTCAGAGAAGCTGAGAAGTAGCATGACCCAGTGGTTAATATTGTGAACTTTGGAGTCAGATGGAGGTAAATTTAAAATCTAGTTCTATCACTTACTAGCTCTGTGAACACTTTGAACTTTAATTCTATCATCTACAAAAACAGACATAATAATACCCACGTCACATAATTGTGATCATCAGATGGAAAACTCATAAGCTCTTCAAACAATTCCTAGTATATAGTAAGTCTTGAAAAAATGTGGTTATTACCTTTAGCTCTCATTCATCATCATATCATATTGAAATCAATTCAATATGGTTCAATGGCATATTATGAATTCCTACATTTTTATAATTAAAAACAACTGTTGTTTAGTCTCTGGATTTCTACCATGGTGGCATCCTTTAATTTGAGGGATGAGAGCATACTGACCAAAAGTGATGAATTAACTCATTTCCACAAGGAAGAAGCTAACAAAATATGATGTAGTGTAGTGTGGATGACATATATCTGGATACTTAAGGTATACAGATATAAGTGTGACTCCAGCATAATACTGAATTATCTCCCTAAACCTTGGTTTCCTCATTTGCACAATGAGTACAATGAGTGACTGACTGCTCAAGGGTCACATTGCTAGAAGTGTCCTGGGAGTGATACAAGGATTATATGATCTAGTGTGGGTGGAATAGCCTCATACAGACACAGTTTTTATTTGTTTTCATGATCTCTTCCTACAACCAAACTGTGAAATCCTAGAATTCTTTGGATAGCTATGGATAAATTATTTATGGACTGCCAACCCTACCTGCCCCCACAAAAATGTTATTCAGTCATGATTTGCAACCAAACCAAATTATTATGGTTATTCTGTAACCATAAAATTTTAAGTATTGAAACATTATCCAAATTGAGTTTTATTATGATTATTATTAGTAAACAACTGAATAACATAATATAACTATTAGATTGAATTATATAAAGTTACCAATATTTACCTGTTTTGTCTTACAAACATGTTATTGTTGTTAAGTGCTGTTGAGTTGGTTCTGAATCATAGAGACCCTTTATAAGGTTTCCAAGGAGCAGCTGGTGAATTTGAACGGTCGACCTTGTAGTTCAAGCTGACCTTGAGGTCCAGTGAATTATACCACAGAGCAAATTAATTACTTAATCTCTTTGTCAACATCATGAGTAGCTTATACTGGGATACAACAATATCAATAACTAAAACAATATGCACAGAAGGGCGAGCCAGTTTTCTGGGTTGATGGGGAAGTGGGTGGGAGGTAAAATATGAAGGTGTGTGAAGATCTCCATAAAAGTACCCTCTCCTCATTGTGTCGGTCAAACCAAGTTCTGAGAGGATTCGTTCTTCTTTTTCAGTTTACAAAACCATTGTATCTACCCACCCATCCATCTATGTTTTCAACAAATGCTAATCAAGATTTTCGTAGTCTAGAAATTATACAAAGCATGTGGGAGATGCTTTAGATATACAGATTATAAAGTGGGTTTCTTCCTCTGATGAATAGAAAATAACCACATTTTGTAAATATTGTTTCATGTATGTTGTACTACAGATTTGCATAGTATATACTGAGAATACAAAAGAAATTTGACTTCATCTAGGCTGAGATGGGTGGTGTTGAACAGAAGGGAAACCATCACTGAGAAAGTGATTTTTGATCTGATACTCATAGGAAAAAATATGCCTAGAATATGAGACAGAATGCAATACATTAATAATCTTATATGTAATTCTCTAAAATAGCCTACAATTTAAGACGGTAGGCAAGATTGAAACATTAATTCATTTAATAAAATACAGAATATAACGAGAGTATTCAAATATATTGCTGAGAAAAGACAGAAAAGGGGGAGATGGTAATTGTGGTGGTGATGGTGGTAGTGGAGATATAACACTTGATATACTTCATATAATATTAACCTACTTACAACTGTGGGGAGATAGATACTATTATATACATTTACTAGGGAGAATGATTATGATCAGAGAGGTCAACAGATCAGCCCAAGGTTCCCCAGTTAAATACTGACTGAGTAAGGAGGAAGAAAAAGATTAGTTCTGACCAGAGGCATCTGGGACTTAGTAGGAAAAGCAGAGAACTTCCTCTGGAATCCCCAAAACAAAATTAGGAGTTCTGAGACCAATCAGTTTCCATCTGGGAGCTTCAATCTCCTCTTCTATAAAATGGAAGTTTTAATCTCTGCTTCATTGATTTTTTATGATCTGAAATTAGGTAATAATTTCTTCTTTATAGTGGACATGATCGTAAATAATAAAAATTATCCTTTTTGTTCTATGGCAACAGATGGACAAAGCCAACTGGACCAGTGTATCCCATTTTGTTCTCTTGGGCATTTCTACCCACACAGAAGAGCAAATCCCACTCTTTCTTCTTTTCCTATTCATGTATGTAATCAATATTTCTGGCAACTTTTTCATCATCACACTGATTATCTCTGCTCCACATCTCCACACTCCCATGTACATCTTTCTTAGTAACCTGGCCTTGGCAGATATCTGTTTCACCTCCACTACAGTCCCCAAGATGCTGCAGAATATTTTCTCGACTACAAAGGTCATTTCCTACATGGGTTGCCTAACCCAGACTTATTTCTTCATTTGCTTTGCAGCCTTGGAAAATTTCCTCCTGGCTGTGATGGCTTATGATAGGTACATTGCCATCTGTCACCCTTTCCAATACCATATGATCTTGACACGAATGTTATGTGCACAATTGGTGTCTCTGTGCCATGTCCTCTCCCATCTTCATGCCCTGCTACACACCCTTCTCATGGGCCAACTGATCTTCTGTAAAGATAACAGGATTCCCCACTTTTTCTGTGACCTCTATCCTCTTATGAAAATTTCCTGTTCCAGCACCTACCTCAATACCCTGATGGTTCACACAGAGGGTGTTATTGTCATCAATGGAGCTTTGGCCTTCATCATTGTTTCCTATGCCTGCATCATCTCAGCAGTCCTCCAGATACCCTCGTCCAATGGCAAGTGGAAAGCATTTTCTACCTGTGGCTCTCACCTCACTGTGGTGGCCATGTTCTATGGCACTCTCACATGGGTCTACTTCCGACCTCTTTCCAGCTATTCAGTAGTCAAAGGTCGCATTGTGACAGTCATGTACACGGTGGTGACACCCATGCTGAATCCCTTCATCTATAGCCTGAGGAATGGGGATGTCAAGGGAGCCTTTAGGAGATGGAAAATCAGAATATGGGATTCTTTTTTTAGATAAAACCCAAGACTTCCCTAGGGTTCTGGGGAAACATTTTGCCCCTCACAGATAAATTTCTTTTGGGTACCATAAATATCAAAACTTGGTACCTACAATAGATTTTCTCATTAGATCTCGTCTCTTAAACACAGAGCACATAAAACAAAAAAGAACTACCATATGTTAGTGTAAAACACTAGCATGGCTTTAACTAATTGAGGCTGCTCTCTAGGCCTCTAATTAGCTACCAGCATTGTATCACTCAGAGTTTTTAGATGTAGGCAAAAGAAATGAATTCTTTATGATTTATGGATAAAATGAATTTATTAAAGGGATATTGGGTAGCTCATGAATTGTTAAGAAGGCTGGGGGACCAGGCAAAAAAAAAAATGGACACGAACAAAAAAGATCAAATAGTCAGAACTGCAGTCAAAAATCATAGCCAAAACCAGTCTAGCAAGGATACCACTCTAGTCAAGATATTCTGTTTACTACAGCTTGTAGCTCCACTAACATTGCCAGCAATACTCACTGGGCATAAGCTTGGAGACTTAAAAACTAAATGTGACAAACTCCAGAGATAATGTCCCAATTCAATTCTCCATGCCACTACTCTAGATTTAAAATGAACTAGTACATCTGGTTGATCAACCTTTGGCCATTCACCCTTGCTTTAGCTACCAAGAAAACTAGTAGAGCAATATGGTGATTTCATTTTCTATAAAGTTGTCCTACCAAGAAAAATTAGATTGGGGAACTACAGAAATATGAGAAGAAGTTTCAGATGCTAGGGCATCCAAATAATAACAAATATATGAGTTGGAACAGACTTTATGGCAGTGTTTTTGGTTTTTCAGTTTATATGGGGTCAGGAATTATAGATACTCCAAAATTAAGACTGTCATAATTCTCCAACTTTCATTTTTGTAAACTTTATTGGCCATATCACTCAGTAATAACTTATTTTTTCTCAGCATATCCCTGAGCTCTTCTATGCCTAAGATGTGGAATTCATGTAATACTGGATATTTGTCTGACAAACAATCAATGTTGAGAGCAGGGAACAGGTACAAGAGCCAAGATGTCTATTGAACTGTGATTGTACAGTGCTCACCAGTGTAGGGCCAACAGGAAGAGGTGAGAGGGTCTTTCAAGATGTGGGGCACAAGTTGCAAGTACAGACTGATTTATTCCATCTATCAGAACAAATTTTCTATTATAGAATATGAGTGGTTATGGCATTGAGTTCAGAAGAAGCTAAAATTATGGTGGTGTTGTTAAGTGCTATCAAGTTTGTTCCGATTCATGCAGCCATGTATAGGGTTTCAAGGAGCGGTTGTTAAGTTTGAACCACCAACCTTGTGGTTCAAACTGACTAGCGGTGCAGTGCTTATCCTATTATCTACACACTAGGACTCCAAAAAAATTATGGTAAATACTGTGTAATTTTATGCTAGAGAAAGTGTTTTTTTGTAATGTATATGTAAATTTTAACTAAAACATCTTTGAAATGAATTGGAGTTATTATAGTCCCTAAGTCTATACCACATTAACAAAGTCTTTCAAGATAAAGACGACCCTGGAACATAAACCAAATGATAAAGAAATAACACCAATTTTAGGTTAGTTAACTCTGCCTCTCCTTTAGTTTGTCAGTAATTATTTTACATAACCAATATTTTTCTAACGTACTGCACTTCTTACTTCAGATTTCTTGGTTACCTAGTCCATCTCCCTCCTCTCTGTCTCTGGGTGATAATTCCATTACCGATCCCCTTTATTCTTCACTGTCTGATTCACTTCATTTCTTAGCAGTTTAGTCTCTTCTTAGAATTTATCCCTGCTCCCATTCAAAGAATACTATTGTGGAGAAATGGCAGGAAAGTAAATGAATATAACATTTTTGAAAAGTGATTTAGAAATTATATTTAAATTTTTTCAATTTCATTATACCTTTCCTTTTCTTAAACTTTACTTGCAAAATAATATCTGATGAATATATATATATACATTCTTATATGTGCACAAGCATGCACACACACATACATTACGATGTATTTTCCACACTCTGGCTGTAGAATTTATTTTAATCGAGTCCTCGTCTAGGGTTGTAAGTTAATGCCCTGGACTGCACAGTCGGTTTGAACTGCAAGGTTAGCAGTTCAAGCTCACCAGCCTCTCCATGAGAACCAAGGGTTGTTATTGGTCAGAATCGACTCTACGACACTTTACAACAACAACAGCAGCAGCAGTAGAAAAGACAAATACCTCATTTTTTAATATAATCTCCTTGCCTTCCAATACACTTTGTCCATCTGTCAACAAGCTTTCATGTTCCCTTATTAAAATATGTTTTAGGCTGATCTGTGAGCCACAAATGTACTGTGTCTTCACTTCTTCAACAGTGGTGAATCTTCATCCTCGAAGGACTGCTTTCAGGGGACCAAACAGGTGAAAGTCCAGTGGAGCAATATCAGGACTATAGGGAGGATGCTTTAACACCTCAAAAGAAAGTTTTTGCAGTGTCAATAGTATGGACAGACATGTGAGATCATGCATTGTCATGCAAGATCACAACACCCTTGGATAGCAGTCCTATGAGCTTAATCCAAAGTTGTTGTTGTTGTTGTTATGTGCCGTGGCGTCGGTTCTGACTCATAGCGACCCTGTACAGGGTTTCCGAGGCTGTAAATCTTTATGGGAGCAGAACGCCTCATCTTTCTCCCGCAGAACAGCTGGTAGTTTTGAACTGCTGACCTTGCGGTTCACAGCCGGATTAGTAACCACTACGCTACCAGAGCTCCTTATATATACATATACATAAATATATATAATATATGTTGTTGTTGTTGTTAAGTGCCTTCGAGTCGATTC
>NW_006408599.1:169613-174185 GCF_000296735.1 Chrysochloris asiatica | reverse complement strand
TAGCGACCCTGTACAGGGTTTCCGAGGCTGTAAATCTTTATGGGAGCAGAACGCCTCATCTTTCTCCCGCAGAACAGCTGGTAGTTTCGAACTGCTGATCTTGCAGCTCGCAGCCCGATTCGTAACCACTATGCTACCAGAGCTTCTTAGTTAGGCATCAGCAATTCAGTAAACATCTCACTGTAACAAGCACTGTTGATTGTTGGACCTTTTCCTTGATAGTGTTCCAATACTGGCCCTTGAGACTCCCATAAAACTGTAAGCATCAATATTACAGCTGATGGTTGACTTCTGAACATTTCTTGATGAGCTTGAGGATGTTTCCTTTCCATACTCTGCCATTTACTCTCAGGCTTGTAATGATGAATCCACATCTCATCACCAGTAATGATTTTTGTTTTTATAGAAACATTTACCTTTCTTCGAGTATCAGTTCAAATTTTGTTTGCAGATGTCCAAACACTTCTGTCTATGCTCTTCCGTGAGTTGTTTCAGTATCCATCTCACACAAACACCTCAAAAACCCAAGTCTGTCATGGATTATTTCATAAGCACAGCCATGGTTGGTTGATAAATTATTTGCCACATAATCCACTGTCATCCAACTGTTTGACAAAATCATTGCACATGCATGCTTAATGTTGCTATCAGTCATGGACATGGACAGACGTTTCAATACAACCAGAGTGCAGATAATTTTTGACTCACTCTCTGGGGTGTGTGTGTGTCTTCCACATGTGTCCTGGTATGGTGTTGTAGGACAAGCACTGAACTGTTAACCACAAGGTTGGCAGTTCACACCAACCAGCTGTTTCTTGGAAACCCTATGCAGATTCTCTGTGTGTCAGAATCGACTCAATGGCACTTAACAACAACAACATTCTTCGTGATAATAAAAATTCTGAAACAATCTTCATGTGTACTAACAGGAGTTTAGTTCATTGAATATGGTAGGTAAGTAGATAATCTTATCTGTTCACAATATTCCTTTCCTGTACTTGCCATGGCTACATTGTAGGAAGACTATATGTTTCCATCCATTGACATGGGGATTGATTGCATGACTTGCTTCACGTGGTTTCTGAAGGAAATAACAAATGTTGTTTCCAATCAAAAGTTTTAGGGGAGTTGGGATCATTCGGTTTGCCTTATTGAAGTCCTGCCTCCCCAAGCGAAAAGATCATCCCAAGTATCATTTAGCCTGTGTCCCAGAATGAGAGACACATGGAGCAAACCTGGACCGGTCCCAGACGTTAAAACACGGTTGCCTTTTTCAATCTTTTAAGAGAGAACTAAATGTCTGCTGAATCCTGGCGTGGTGCTGAGGGTTAATGTGCTGGATGGCAAAGTCGGTTTGAACCTCAAGGTTGGCGGTTCAAGCTCACCAGCCACTCCTCGGAAACCCTAAACAGGGTCTCTATGAGTCAGAACCGACTCTACGGCACTTAACAGCAATAACAATTATAAGCCACTGGAATTTTGGGATTGTTTCTTAAACTATATTTTGAAGAAAATTCCAACTAATACAGTACACACAGACTATGAATTACTATGCAATCAATGAAAAAATGAGACAGGTTAATTTCTGACCTTGATCCCATTTCTTTAATACCCTTTGTTGTGTGTATATATACATTATACAATTATTTACCTAGCTGCTCTCTGCCCTTTTATCTCATTATTTCTTCATCTGTATGCTATTGATAATAGGAATTCACGATAATAATAATAGAATACACATCTATGGTACTTACTAAGTGTCCAGGATTCATATCCCAAGATCACAAGTTCTGACACATAGCACATTTTTAGCAGATAAGTGTTAGATAAATTTAAGAAATAAATGAAGATCTCATTCCTGCTAGAATAGCGATCAAAAGCCACATTGCTAATCCTCAGTGATCAGGAGGAGATAAATGCATCTCCTGCTGATCACAGCATATAGTGACTATTTCAAAGGTTCCAGGATTCATGCCACTTTGAATAGTCCTTGTGCACTCACAAACACACCAAGTTCTAATTTGACTTTTGAACATTTGATATTTTGTTGTTCTGGCTTGAGTCTTGATCATTTTGATAAAGATATCAACATCACATCTTGGATATTCCCTTGAACATTCTCATTTGGGATCAGATTAAATAAAACCAGGCTATTTCCCTAGGTTTCATCTGCCCCTCAATACACCCCCAACTCCCTTTCACTCACGATGCTGACATCCCTTCAGTTCTTGTACTGAAGCCTGGCTGATATAACACACTAAAAATATAGTCATGGGTTAATAATCAGAGTCAGGTGAGGGTAATTTGATAGACTTTTGAAGCAAACACATTTTGTTTTGTTTTGTTTTTTTCCTTTGTATAACTGGTGAGGCTAGATAGCACAAAGTGAGACAGACATGCTTCCTACCCTCCCCAACATGAAGAAAGAGTTCCAGAAATAAAGGTCCTGTTATTTGAAACAACAGGGCCTATGCCTTAGTGAGAAATGGGAGAAAAGTGAGCACCCTTCTGTGCCACATTCCTTGATGATGGGGAAGGTGATGGAAGATAAGAGCATCTTTAAATAAACATTGGTTTTCTACTTGAACAAAGTACCCTGAGGTGTGTATCATTCAAGAGCAGTGTTTTTCAGACTGCAATGTGGCATATGTCAGCTGGAGACTCTTGTTAAACTGAAGGTTTTGATTCAGTTGAGCCAAGATGTAGGAAGAAGACTGAAATGGTACATTTCTAACAAGCTCCCTGGCAATGCTGATGTTGTCACATGGGTCAAACTTGGAATAACAATGTTATGGACACAGGTTCGAGAGTTCTCATGTGGTGCTTCAGGGTAAGCAATGTACTGCTAACCACAAGTTCAAACCCCACAAGTTCAAACACCAATGGCTCCTTGGAAACCCTATACAGAGTCACTATGAGTCATAACCTATTTGACAGCACTTAACAACAACAACAGAGACTGCTTGGAGTTCCTAGGTAGTACAAACATTTAACATTTTCAGTTGCAAACTAAAAGGTTAGGGGTTCAGATCCACCCAGAGGAACCTTAGAAGAAAGGATTGGCTATTTACTTTTTTTTTTTTTAATTGCTATGGAGCATAGTTCTCCTCTGACACACAAGGGGCTGCCAGGAGTCAGAATTGACAGCAGTTCATATTGTTTAGAAAGAACTTACAAGAATGTGATAGCATTCACTCACGGTGTCATCTGATCCACAGAAAGACTTATGTGAAGAGAAACGTGAAGAGGATATGAACTATGGCAAAATCACAAAGTCTGGGACTGAACACTGTTCAGTAAGAACACACAGAGCTGAACAATTCAGAAATGCAGAACTAAAAGCAAGAAGTTTTCTGGTTCAAACAAAAGTAAAAAAAGGCTTGTGGAAAAGGCTTTCAATTATTCTCCATTATGTATTTTTTCTTCCTTATTAATAATGTAATTCTTTAAGTTTAACTGAGAGCACTTAGAGACTCTGTTTCTCCCCCAGGATGTGGTCATGATACACACCTCATTTTGTCCAAAAAAAATCACTTTAAGAAATGTGTTGGCAACGTCTAATGACAACAAAAACACAAACATGGGCTCCACTTGATATTTTATCCTAAAATAATTATAATTGAAAACTTGCACCCAATACTTCAGTTAACTGTTTTTATCAAAGCTTCAAATAGCCTACAGTTAAATATTCTGTTCTCTATGATGTACAGTTTGCCGTATCTAGTAGTCTGTTATCTGTTCTCTATGGCCTATCAACTATGTTTGTGAGAATGACTATTCCTTAATTCTGGAAACATTACCTTTTCTAGGATTGTTATTGTTAAGTGTTGTCAACTTGATTCCCACTCATATTGACCCTGTACAGGGTTTCCAAGGAGTGGCTGGTGGGTTTGAACTGACAACATTGCAGTTAGCAATCCAACGCTTATTCTATGACATGCCAAAATTAATTTATTTTTTCTTACCAATGGCTACCTCTCTGTTTCCTTTATTAACTCCTCTCCAAGATCTCTAAATCTTGGAGCGCCCACCCATCTCAGAATAATATTAATGCCACACTACCAACAAAATGTTCAAAATGCTGATTTGTAGTCTTTTTTAGTATTAGTTATAAGAACCCCAGCTGGTATAGCCAAAATCTAACAGATATGATTTTGGTAATTAAAAAACATCTATTCAGTTCCAATGTTCTGAGATTTTAGGCCCAACAACAGGATTCTGAGCCATCGAGTTAGCAAGTCATATATCCCAAATTGATGCAGGAGATAGTCAAGAGAAAGATTGTCCACAGGAATGTGAGTCCTAACAGTGATCAGTTGTATAACTTACTGTGATAGCTAAGGTTTTGTGTTAACCTGGCTGGGTCAGGATTCTCAGTGGTTTAGCAGTTAAATGTAGTTATCATATCCACAATGAGATTTAATGGAAGACAACCAACCTTATGTTATGATTTGATGTGCTAAGCCCTGATCTAATTTAATTATCCTATGTTGTAAATCCTCACATCTATGATGTTAATGAGCTCAGATGTAATCTACAGGATTAGGCTGTGTCTTGAGTCAATCTCTCTCT
>NW_006408599.1:160187-169038 GCF_000296735.1 Chrysochloris asiatica | reverse complement strand
CCAAGGACCTTTCTCCAGAGACAGTGCTCTGAATTTGGACTTCCCGACTCCTAAACTATGATAGAATAATTTTTAATTTGTTAAATCCATCCACTTTATGGCATTTCTGCTATAGTATCCTGGTGTGGCACAGTGGGTTAATGCACCAGATTGCAAAGCCGTTTGCGCTGCAAAGTTGGCGTTTCAAGCTCACCAGCTGCTCCTCAGAAACCCTATACAGGGCCGCTATGGGTTGGAATCAATGGCACTTAACAACAACATCACTAGATAATTAAGGTAGAATTCATTACCAAGAGTGAGATGCTGCTCTACCAGATACCTAAAATATGGAAGTGGTTTTGGAATTGGAGAATGAGCAGAGAGTGCAATAGCACTATCTGCCCAATACTGAAAGCCCAGATTGACCGTGAAGGTCTGTTAGTGGAATTATAGATATCAAAGGCTATTTTGATGAGAGTTCAGAAGGAAGTGAGGAGAACTGTAACACTGGAAATGACACAGATGGTGAGAAGACGCGGTAGAGGAAATGTAGCAGCAGAACCAGAAGACTGACACAAAATGGCATGGAAGCTAACCCACAGAGTAAGAGAAGTGAACACCTTCATGCAACAGGCTTCCTGGTGGAGTGGGGTGCCTCTAGGCACTTGTTAATAAAGTTAGGCTCTCTGACCCACAAATCGAGAAAGTTGAGCACTTTCTGGCCAAACTTTACAGGTGGAATGGAGTGTCCCTGGGCACTTATCCATAGATCTGAAGAGCTTTGTGACACATGTATGAGCAAAACAGAGACCAAGGTGGTCTCTTCTAGAGATGAAAGAACCAGGAAGCAGAAGTAGAAGAGACCAGGAGCATGGGAAGCAGAGCTGCCTCAGTCTCTGGGGTTTCTAAGGATGGGGCCACAGTTTCCTAAATCTCAAAGACTTGGTGTCTTCATCAACTCAGTACCAGAATGTTGGGCTAGCATTAAGATGGAGCTTCTTCCTAAAGCTAAGGGCACAGGGCTGCCATACCCAAGGGAGTAGAAGAATAGGGCCTGCTGGAGCCAAAGGGGTAGGGTCACCAGTCAGATGAAATAGGAGAATGGGTCTTCCAAAGCCAAAGGAGCAGAGCTGCCATTCTAGCAGGCATGGAAGGGAAGAACTGAAGGCCAGGATAGAGGGGAATTTCTTAGAAATCCAGAGTCTAGAGAACAGGGCCATTGCTTAGATGGTTTCAGAGAACAGAGGATCATTTTCAAGCCTTCAGAGCTAATGTAAACTTGTCTGCTGGATTTTTAACTTGCTTTGTGCCTGTTATCCCTTCTTTCCCTCTACCCCCTTTTCCCTCCAATTGCTCCCATTTATAATGGAAATGCTTATCTCTTGTGGGTTCCACCATCATATTTGGAAGTACACAACTTATATTCTAGATTCACAGATAAAAAGGAATTTTGTCCCGGGTTGAAATTTGTCCTTGAAATAATTTTGTGATAATATAATGGGGTTAGTGCATTCTTGGTTGTACATGTTAGTGGCATTATGTTAGAAACTTTAAGGTTGTCTTTATTTAGAGATTATGCATTGATTAAGGAGATATGGACAAGTACCAAGTTGACAAGGGGTGGACTCTGACAGTTAAGGTTTTGTGTGTTCCAACTTCAGATGTCTAGCCTCCTAAATTGTAAGAGAGTAAATTTCTATTTGTTAAAGCCATGCACTTGTGGTATGTATATTATAACAGCACTAGATAACTAAGACACTCATATATAAGCATTTGAGACATTTTTATGCTACATGTTGACTCCTTAGGCTCAGGAGAAGTGCTGCCATTTTCTGTTTGCCTGTGAGCCAGGCTGCATGTATCCTGAGATGCAGAGTCTCTTGCCAAGTCTCTTCAGAGCACCCTTAACCTCCTGGTTCCTCAGACTGTAGATTAGCGGGTTCAGCATAGGGGTAACTACCGTGTAGAAAATGGCGACCTGGCGATCCTGGTCCAAATCATAGCTGGAGGATGGTCGAAGGTACATGCGGATCACAGAGCCATACAGAAGCAGCACAACCAGGATATGAGAACTACAAGTGGACAAGGTTTTACGCAAGGCAGCAACCGAGTGCATGCTGGCTATGGCAACACCAATGCGTACGTAGGAGCCCAAGATGAAGAAGAAAGGGCTAACTACCACAGCTACACCCTCGGTGAAGATGAGCATCTCATTGACCACTGGCCTAGTGCAGGATAACTGCAATAGGGGTGTGATATCACAGAAGAAGTGGGTGACTTGGTTGCCACAGAAGGTTAAGCGGGTGACCAGCACACTATAAAGGAGACTGTTGAGGCTGACAATAACCCATGAGGTTAAAGTTATGCGCAGACAGAGGTGGCGACTGACAATGGCAGTGTATCTTAAAGGATCACAGATGGCAACATAGCGGTCATAGGCCATAGCAGCCAGCAGATGACCTTCCATACTGCCCACAGTCATAAAGAAAAACAACTGAGCCATGCAGCGGTTAAAAGAAATAGTTCGATTCACAGATAGTGTATGCACCAGCATCTGGGGCACAGTGATGGTTGTTAGAAATATATCAATAAAAGAAAGCTGGCTAAGAAGAAAATACATAGGTGTCTGAAGCTTGGTGTCCGAGTAGACAACGATTACTAATAGGGTATTGCCAATAACTGCCACCAGGTACATGGCAAGGACAATCCCAAAAATAACTGGCTGCAGCTCTGGCCAGCTGGACAGACCCAACAAGATGAAGTCAGTCACTTCTGTCCTGTTCCCTGTGGCCATAAGATACAATCCAAATCACCTGCTAAGAAGAAAATTAGGATCAAATTATGCTATAAAACAGTTTATGGGAAACATCTTGTCTTTTCTTTTCTTTTTTGATCTAAATGCTCCTAGATTTCAAAAGTTGTTAGTTAGTTTGTTTTTTAATGTTTCTACCAGGTCATTGTCTTTCTGTTCACCCACTCACCCAGTCCTTCATTTATTCCAGGTTCATTTATTCAGTATTGAAAAAAACAAAAGCAGTTGCTGTTGAGTTGACTTTGACTCATGGCATCCCAATATCAGAGTAGAATGTGCTCCAAAATTCAGTGGTTGCATTTTCCAAAGTAGATATCAAAGCCTTTCTTCTGAGATGTCTCTGGGTGAACTTCAAAGTTCCAATCTTTCAGTTAATAGACAAGCACATTAACTATTTCCACCATGCAGGGACTCCCTTCAGCACTTACAATCTTTCAATTTAAAAAATGCTGTTAAATAGCTTCTGGCCTTGTCTTTTCTGGTTCTCATGCTCATTTTTAACACATATTCAAGTAACTATCTCAGAATGGAGTAGTGGGAAATAAACTCTCTGAGTCTTGGCTTGTCTAAAAATATTTTCGTTTTTCACTCACACTTGATTACTAAGGACATTATTACTTTGCTTCCTTTCACCTACCATTGTCGATAAGAGTCTGATGCCAGTCTGATTCTTACTCTTTTCAGGTGTTATTCTTTCTGGTATCTCTAAAGTGAATAAAGATGTTGAATAATATAGTTTCTTTATAATTCTATGATAAACATAACAGATCAGGTCTACTAAGATATAGGCCCATCTTCAATTCTAAAAAATTTTCTTGTATAATTTATTTGATTATATACTCCCTTAATGTCTTCTCTTCCATTTTTTTTGGAAGAACTACTAATTAGATATTAAGTAATAGAATATTAAGCTAATTACATTAATTTTCTGGAAGAACAATGCTCAAATAATAAATTCCTAATTTATAGGAACTCCTGTGGTTAGGATATTAATCCTTTGATTCATTAGCTCTCTTTTATTCTTTTTATCTGTCTAGGTCTTGAAGTATTTGTGATTTGTCATTGATATTTCTCTTATTTTGTATTCATAAGTTTAATTTATCTCTTTCTTGCCTTGTTTTTCCTTTACCACAGTGTCCCTTACTTGTATCATGGATGCAAATTTCTCTCATCAAAACTACAGTGAGATATTACTTCACATCCACTAAGAAGGCTATGCAAAAAAAAACAAAAACGAAAACCAAAATACAACAGGTGTGGTGAGGATGTGGAGAAGCTGGAACTCTCATCTACTGCTTATGGCTGTGATACAGCCACTGTGAAAACCAGTATGGGGTTCCTCGAAAAGTTAAAGATAGCATTATCATGTGATCCAGTAACTACCCTTCTAAGTGCATATTCAAAGAAGCAGAAACACAAACAGATAAATGTACACCAATGTTCAGTACAGCACTTTTCATGTAGCAAAAAAGATAGAAACAACCTAAATGTCCATCCACAGATGAATGGACAAACATACATATAAAGGAATATTGTTATTGCCATTAAGTACCGTGGAGTTGGTTCCGACTCATAGTGACTCTGCACAGGGTTTCCAAAGGTGCAAATCTTTACAGGAGCAGAAAGCCTCATCTTTCTCCCACAGAACACCTGGTAGTTTCGAACTGCAGACCTTGAGGTGAGCAGCCCGATTCGTAACCACTATGCTACCAGAGTACATAATCAAATAAATGATACAAGAATACCAGAATATTACAAAGCCATAAAAACAACTGTTGTGTTATGACATGGGAGAACCTTGAAAACATGCTGAGCCAATCACAAAACACAAATACTATGTCATTTCACTTATATACAAACTTAAGTTCATTAGTGGTTATCAGTAGAAACATAAAAGGGAGTGATAGGCAGGGACTCACCTAGGATACAATGAGCTTCTGTTAAGGGTGACGAAAATTTTTGGAAAAAAGCAATGGTGATTATTGCACAACATGATGGATATATAACACTGAATCATACCTGTGAAGAATATTGGAGTGGTAAATGTTTGGCTTCATACATATTTTTCACAATAAAAATATAGTATGTTAAATAAGCAATTAGATAGAAACAAGCCAACAAAAATATTAAATGTTAAGTTTTTCCCCTATATTGGGTTCAGGAGTCATGATGTGGCACTGTGGGCTAATGCGTCAGACTGCAAAATCATTTGAATTGCAAGATCAGTGGTTCAAGCTCACCAGCTGCTCCTTGGAAACCCTATACAGGGTCGCTATGGGTCAGAACTGACTTGATGGCACTTAACAACAACAACATATTGGGTTCAAGGAAAAGGGCTACTACTAGGTTATTATGGTTTGATTTTTCTTAGCTTTTCCAGAAGAGAAAAAATTATATCTTAATCAATGAGTGTACCAAGCACTAGACAGTCATATTTGTGGGCCTGCCAGAATAGAAAACTACCTCAATAAAGAGCAAACTCTGTTTTCAAGATATTTTCTTAGTGCATTCTTTAAAGACTGTTCCTGAATCTGGAGCTTAAAAGAGGAAGAAAACTTACATTTTCCAAGGTCTGTTTCTCTTCCCATATTTTTCTGTGTCCGTGGATATGGCCCAAACTCTATGCTTTTATGATCTCATTACACATTTAAGGCAGTGGTTACCAATGCAGGTAATAGAGTTTGGTAATGCAAGTAATGCAAGCATAGAGTTTGGGCCATATCCACGGACACAGAAAAATATGGGAAGAGAAACAGACCTTGGAAAATGTAAGTTTTCTTCCTCTTTTAAGCTCCAGATTCAGGTACAGTAAGGAGCTCTGGTAGCGTAGTGGTTACGACTCGGGCTGTGAACTGCAAGGTCAGCAGTTCGAAACTACCAGCTGCTCCGCGGGAGAAAGATGAGGCTTTCTACTCCCGTAAAGATTTACACCCTCGGAAACCCTGTACAGGGTTGCTATGAGTCGGTTCCGACTCCACGGCACATAACAACAACAACAACAACAACAACCAATGCAAGTATGGGTGACAGACAAGAATAGATGTAAAGCAAGAGAAATGAAGTAAGTCTCTTTAGGGGAAAAGGGTGGAAGAAAAAGGTCTTCAAGAAGGGAAACGTGACAGGATCTACTGATTTATGTAAGGTAATAATAGATATAAATTATTTCAATAAATTAAAATTTATCTAAAATGCAATAACATCGAGAGTCCATTTTCTTCTTAGTGTATCAAAACTGTGTTTTAAAATTAATTACAAACAGTAGAAATGTTCTTTTCTCTATCTATTCTTCAAATCTGAACACTGCTCCCTCAGAGATAGAGTTCTGAGGACCATGTTCAGGGAAATTTGAAACATCAAGGATGCTGATTCTAGGGCAAAACTTGAGAGAAAAGTAGTACTTTTTAGGGGCGATATGAAGATACACACGTAAACAGTACTTGAACAACTTAAAACACTAAGTTAAACTGAAATATGGAAGAAGAAAAGAAAAAAAAAAAAAAAACGTGGAAAGGACAGAAAAACATCACCAGTTACTATCTGGTGCTTCAAGGACATCTGGAGCCAGATGTCTTACTTGAATTTCCTTTTTGATTAAAGAACAAATATTGTAGATCTTTACTAATATCAATAACTACATGTTAGGAATATTCTGTATTTAATGCCTTTTTTAATCTAAATTCTATTTCTACTCTGTTTCCTCTCTTGAGTTGATGAGCCACAGAGGTTGAATATCATATATGCAAATCCAAACCTCCTTTTTGCTGTCTCTAAATCAGAGTCTCAGAAAACCTGTACAGGGTCACTGTGAGTCAGAACCGACTTCATGGCACAGAACAACACAACAAAATCAGATCTTCTAAATTCTAACAAAATACGTTAGGTTCTTTGTAACACATTTCTAGCATCTTGGGGCTATAAGATATCTCTCCAAAATCTCTATAATTTTATGACTGTATTATTATCCAACACAGTTTTCATTTATCTACTCAAAAAAAAAGTTGTAATACACAAGCCCTCCATCCCATTGTTTCCTTCCTTTGACCATGACATTTAGACCTCATTCTTTTCTCTTTAGTCTTCTTTGTATTAATATCACGTTTTCTGCAAGAAGATTATGATGATTAGTTTTTATTTACTATTAGGACAGATGTACCTACTCTCACCTTCCCTTTGTATCTAACATCATACAAACAAGTAGAACATTTGGGTAGAGCTATGCTTCTTCATTCCACATTCTCACAAAATTAGGGATCCTCTTTTTGACACCTTTCAAAAAAAGCCTTTCTAAGAGGGAAGTTCACCCCAATGAAGCAACCTCACTTATATGCACTCACTCTGGGACACTACTAATCCCAGAAGGCTACAATTGTGTTCAGAAGAAATACTAATTAGACTTCGGCTGAGCCCTTCCACTTTCCCTTATCAGCTGGGACTATGTCTTAGGCACTTGTTCCTCTCCTGCTTTACACCTAGGTCTCACTAAGGTAAAGACCATGGAACTTCTGAAAACAACTGTGCCTGTAGGGAAGGTCTATCCTTTGGGGGACACCATAGTCTTCTACAATACAACAACCAGGCATGGAGAAACCTCAAGGGGAAACTGGTTCCCAGTTCATTTTCTCAATAAACCGTATTTCCTAATATTTCTTTCCTGTAATGATTACTTGTAATAAACATAACTGGAATCCTTGTGTGGTACTGTAGGATCTGTACTGGACTGCAAATCACAAAGTTGGCAATTCAAACCCACCAGCTGCTCCGGAAGCCTTATACAGGGTCACTATGCATTGAAACAAACTCATCGGCACTTAATAACAACATAAACATCTTAATTCAGCTAAATTAGGTGCAAGACGTGGAAGGCAATTCTGACAGCTGTTAAGCTGTAGTTATCTTCTGATCACTTTATCATTTCCTGCCCTCACACAGTTACAACCATTGCTGGCTTTCCTCTAGCCATTTGTTATCTGTTTTAGAACAATAACATCCAGACTACCTGATTTAAACACAGTTTTGAGCAGTAAGAAAAGAAAGAATAGAAGAACTATATTGAAAGATCTGAGACTATACATGTTATAAGTAGTCCTGTTCTCATTTTTACACATGATAATAATGACATATGGTTTACGGATATAGATACTAGGTCATGGAAACGCCCACAAATTGAAGGCATGCCAGTATTTTCCTGCCATTCACCACACAGAAGAAGCTATCATTCCCTACAACATCTAAATAATAATTAGTGGGTCTGAGCAAAAGCCAATGCAAACAGGCAGGTTTTTTTGGTGGGCAGCAGAGACAGCCAGGTAGAAAGGCTCCGTGGGGAAGGGATTGAAAACCCAGATAAGTTCCACTTATGGAACAACCAGAGCTCTGGATCTAGCATAAGATACAGGGCATCAGTTTCTCGCACGCGCAAGTTAAAATATCACTATATAAAGGAAAATACTGCCAGATAAGAAACTCTTGAGATGGGTGGGACTCCCTGCGCAGCTGAGTTCAGAGGGCGGGGCTACAGCCAGATAGGCAACCTGCACTAAAAGCAGTGCAGTGACACTGGCAAAAGGAAGTGTGGGGGATTCTACACATTTTTTCCTTCTCTTCCCTGTCACGCCTTCTTTGCCCAGCCCAGATGTGCACACCCCCTTCCCACCCAAAAAAAAGTCCAACGCTGAACCCATAGTTTTCCCACCGCACAGAGAGAAAGAGCTTGGCAGCTGTTTATGACGTCAGCCTGTGGGTCCCAGCACTAAAGTTAACTTGTGTGGGACCATTTAGTTGGGCCTATACAGCAAGAAAAACCTGGTCTGGCCTGACAGACAAACTGTATGAATAATCTGTAAAACCCCAAAATAAAAGGACACAACTATCTCGAGAATTATGCTATGCACATGCAGATACCTAACTGACCTTCAGAGACAAAAATAGTAGACAATCTTTCTCCCATTAACTTCTCAATATCTATCTGCTCACCTCTATGGTGGTAACTAGAGGAGAGGCCTGAGCGAGCGGACACCCCCACCCACTGCTAGAAGCTTCTATAGTACACACACATTGCCT
>NW_006408599.1:157373-158996 GCF_000296735.1 Chrysochloris asiatica | reverse complement strand
ATGGTGCAATCAAAACATTCCAGGATAAACAGAATCTAAAGAGATTTTGTCAAAACCAACCCAGCACTTCAAAACATCCTAAAGAGAGTTCTTTGGACTGAAAACCAACAAGAACAGACAACAACCAGAGATTGACAGGTGTGGCAACACCACCTGGAACTCAATCAACAGATAGCAGAGTTCAGAACACAACAAAACTACAACAACAGACCTCCTTAAATACCCCAGTCTGTAAGGAATAGATGGGTTCTTGGTCTCTGGTGACTGAGTACCCCCAGATTTACGCTCAATAAACCTGCCCGGTGTTGAAGCCATGTTTCTCTCCTTGTCTATTTCTCTCTTAGTCCTCAAGCTGACATCTTTGCTCTTCAACACTTTAAAAAGGTCTTGTGCAGCAGATTTGCCTAGTGCAATACGTCGTTTGATTTCTTGACTGCTGCTTCCGTGAGTGTTGATAGTTGGTGCAAGAAGAATGAAGTCCTTAACAACTTCAATCTTTTCTCCATTGATAAGAATGTTGTTTATTGATCCAGTGGTGTCCCTCCCCCTCCTCCCCACTGCATAACTTCCACCACTGACTCTCCCTGTTGTCACTGCTCCTCACTGTGGCCACCACTAACCTTGGTTACAACAACATTCTGGAGTTGCACAGGCTGTGGAAGCTGCTGCAATTCTCCCTGAAGTTTCCTGAGATGTCACAGAAAACTGGTGGAGACTGCACATGGCTCACAGGTAGAGGACACCAGGGGATGCTGATCTTGCATCTCTGACTAATGATCATGCCTTCAAGATGGGGCTGCAATGTGAGTCAAACTGTGGAGGCACAGCAAATGCAAGAAGGAGTGGGAGGGAGCAGAGAACAACACAGAGGAAAACCAAAGTGAGGAAAAGATAGGACAGAAAGGCAAAGAAATAAAGGTCTCTTAAATTTCGTTAAAGATGCCCTCCCTCTGTGGCCTCTGCAGACATTGAAGTATAAAAATAATTACATAAGCTGTCCTTATACAACAGTCCAGCTGTCCAGCTTGATGTCACTTTGCAGGAAGGAGGAAATTCAAATTATAAAAGGATGTTCTAATGGCAGCTACTTTACCTTGAAATATAATGTCTACAGCATATGTAAATTCATTATTATGTAAACTGTGATCTCTTAAGAACAAGAACTGTGGTTCCTTTTAAACTAGAAATGTCATAAAATACACAAAAACTGTTCTAGTTGAGTCCTATACCAAATATATGTCTAGATCCCAAAAGACATTTAAAGACCAGTTAGGTCAGTCTAACAGGAAGTTGTTTTATCCTGGGTTTTAAGTGCTATGGGTTAATGAGTCGGACTGCAAAGCCATCTGAACTGCAAGGTCAGCAGTTCAAGCTCACCAGCTGCTCCTCAGAAACCCTAAACAGGGTCACTATGCATTGAAGCCAACTCAGTGGCACTTAACAACAACATATGCAATTACAATAGCAAGCTATGTTGAAAGAGTGGAGATACTTCATATGCTGAGTATGTATGGACCCATAGAGGTGTGTGTGTGTATAGACCATATAGGACTTTAGCTATATTTAAAATTAATTTAGTATTCTAGGTCAATTGTTCCAATTCTATAAGCCCTAATATCAGTT
>NW_006408599.1:136115-149886 GCF_000296735.1 Chrysochloris asiatica | reverse complement strand
AGAGAGATGCAAATCAAAACAACAATGAGATATCATCTCACACCAGCAATAACAGCAAAGATCAAAAAGTAGAGGACAATAAATACTGGCGAGGATGCAGAGAGACTGGGACCCTCCTACATTGTTGGTAGGATTGAAAAATGGTTCAACCACTCTGAAAAGCAATATGGCGCTTCCTCAGAAGGTTGGAAATAGAAATACCTTATGACCCAGCAATTCCTCTACCTGGTATTTACCCACAAGAAATACAAGCCATAACACAAGTAGATATATGCATACCAATGTTCATAGCAGCTCTATTTACAATAGCAAAAAGATGGAGATAGCCTAAGTGCCCATCAATTAAAGAATGGATAAACAAACTGTGGTACATACACACAATGGAATACTATGCTGCCTTGAAGATCAACAAGGAAGCTGCAAGCCACTGCATAACATGGATGAACCTTGAGGACATTGTTGTTGTTGTTAAGTGACGTGGAGTCGGTTCCGATTCATAGCGACCCTGTACAGGGTTTCCGAGGCTGTAAATCTTTATGGGAGCAGAAAGCCTCGTCTTTCCCCTGTGGAACAGCTAGTAGTTTTGAACTGCTGACCTTGTGGTTCACAGCCCGATTTGTGATGCTGAGTGAAATTAGTAAGTCACAAAAGGAGAAATACTGCATAGGACCATTATTGTAAAAGACTAAGAAAAAGAACCCACACTAAAAGGGAAACAAATTATATATATATTTGCTGATTACCAGGATGTATGGGATGAGAAGAGAGAAGGGAGGGTGGGGAAGATAGAACACAGGGTAGGGAATAGACACAGAATAGCTTGGGGGCAGGGGGGCAATACACAAGAAGGGGGAGGAGAATGGAAGAACATGGCTGATGGGAGAACGGTTGGGCAGGTTCACATGGGCTAAGTGGGACAGAGGTAAATGATGATGTACGCACAACCTTGGAAAAACAGGGCTCCGGGATATAGGGATTGAGGCATGGTTTGAAGGGGTAAAAGAGGGGAATAATGTTAAGATGTTTGGCTATCTTTTGAATCTTGGTTTCCCTTGTGTACCATTGTAAAATAGACACTTGAGGGGTGGAGAAAGGAATAGCCAGAATCATCACTACAGTAAGCTTGTAAGTCTGTCTTCAGCCTATAACTGATAGGAATACCTTAAAAGGGGCTAGAAATTGCCCAGTGAAACAGGCTTCCTGTGGAGCCTTTACATTGCACAAGACCATAGGTGGAATCCAGAACCCCATCCAGAACCGACTGAGGTAGGAAATTTCTACTGTAAAGGACGAGTAGACCAGTCTGGAGTGGCTAGAAGAACAGAAGATACTCCGTGAAAGAAAGACTGGCAGTAAAATCCGAAACAATAACAGCAGTCTGATTGATTACTACAAGAACAAGTAAGCTGTTCACCCGGGCGCCATCAAGGCAAGTGGTCAGGACCCCTCAGAGCAAACCCCCTTCCAAGACTGAGACTCAGGGGAAATATATGAGCAGGCATGTGGTCTGGCTGGTGACCACGCTAGTCACCGATAAGGGGAAGAGGGGGAAAAAACAGCATTGAAGTTGTGAGCTACGCCCAACCACATTCAATAGACCCCTGTGAACCCGCATGGAGACCTGGATGGCCAGCAGTTACGGCAAGACCTGGGGACTCATAGGTCCAGAGGCAGTGACATGGTCACAGAGGACTAGAGTGGAGAGTGAAGCATCCAGCTGATATGAAGTGAGGGGAGATGCACAAGAACACCTATACTTGCAGATCGCACCCACTTGACCTGGCTTCAACGGCTGGATGATCAGAACTCGGCTAGAAGAAGAAAGGCAGAGGGGGAGTAACCTGCTACAATTTGATGAACTTTACCTATACTTATGGATGTAGCAGCTCAAAAAAGGGAACAAATCTTTACAGCGAGGATCACTCCCACCCCTTCAGTACACAGGGTTGACAAGGATGGACAACTTAGACATTGGTTACCCAAAATGGGGGTGCTTATAAAGGAAGAAGTGACTGGCTTACAAGCTTTCAAGAGGGAGGCTAGTTCCAGATGGGGCAGGGGAAGGTAGAATCACCACTGAATGATTTCCAATCTGTTGGGACCGGGCTGGCGAAAGGAAATGGGGATAAGACTCATGTGGTACAATAGTGAATAACTACCATCAGGACTGACTGTGAGGGTAGGAAATATAGAGGTAGATGGTTTTTGAGAAAAGGAGGAGAGTGATTGATTTTGCAGCCAAGGAGCAGAGCTCACTGGGACCATCAAGTGAGAAGAGCGTAGAGCGTGACCCTACCCAGAGAGTGACACCAGGGATGGAGACAGAGACGATGACGTGGACAGATGGAGTGGCTGGGGACACTGGACTCAGGGAGGGAGAAGGGCTGTGTGCTGGCTGCCTGGGCGCGGGCCTGTGTGGTGTACCCTTTGGTTATTTGATGATGCATGGAGGGGATTGTAATCATTGCAATGAAATGAAATACGACAGGATGAGTGTAAAGCTGATGTTCTCCCATGTAAACCTCACAATTAAAACTTAAAAAAAAAAAGTTAATGAAAACACAGAAACATATTTAAATAAATTGTCTCAAAATGTAATATATTTATCAAGAGTACGGAATGGCATTTGTTAGTTTTGATTGCAATGAACCTATCTGACTTTTGAACATCTTTATTTCCTTTAGGAAAGTGACTTCGTTCCTCCAAAGAAAATAGTCTGATGTCACTGTGAGATGATCTTCCAACACAAAATTCAAGGAAGAAGACAAAAAACATTAAGGAATAGCTGTAAGTGATTGCTTAACGGCATTCTGAAAGTTAAGTCTCAGATTTTAGACAGTTTTTTCTCCTTCCCACTCTCTATTCTTCATGCACGTACACACACTCACACACACCTCTGCTTCGATTCATTCCCTAGTGAATAGATCTAGGCATTAAATGTTAAAGTTTCTAATTTCACAAAACTCTGACATAACCATACATTATTATGTTCCACTTTATGGAAAAACACAGTATCACATATGAAGTAGTCCTCCCGCCCCTAAAAATAAAATATGAATCTGTTCCAGCTTTTAGGTACAACTTGTAACTTACAGAAAATTCAGAGCACAGTGAAACATGTTAAATAATTTCGACATGGGAAAAATCCAAACTACCAAAAATTCTATACAAAAATGACACAATTTCTTATACAAATTATTGGAAAAAGACAAAAAAAAGAGGGGGGAAGAGATACAGAGAAGAAGGAGAAAGAGAGAGAGAATAACCTTTATATTCAAAAAGACTGAAAAGACTAAATAAAACATACTTTCTCACAATTCTGGAGACTAGAAGTTCAAATTAGGGTCTTGGTACTATTGATTCCTCATGGAAGCATTGAGAGAAAAACCGTTCTATGCCTCTTTCCTGGTTTGAGGGTGCTGCCAGCAATCCTTGGCATTCCTTTACTGCTTATAGATACCTTCCTCATCAATTGCTGTCTGTCTTTACCTTGTATGTGACTACTCTTCTGTGTCTGTTCTCCCCTGATATCACTCAAAAGGGACCCCCTCGTTTCTGGTATGACCTCGTTTAACTAATAACAAAAGAAAAACTCCTTTCCAAACAAGGTCATATTCACAGGTAGAGGGGTTAAAATGTCAACATATCCTTTCAGAGAACATAATTCAAACTTTAACACTGTAAATTGATCATTACTGAGGGTAGGTAGTGGTAATATTCTGTTTTGCCTAATTTCTATGAGTTTAAAATATTTGTTAATAAAAGTTCAGTAAAAGAAAATTACTTTGGGAAGACATCTCAAATCCATGCTGTTGAGAGAGTTATGGTACGACGTGTGTGCATGAAGATGTAATATTCACAGTTCTGCCAATGTACCACATCACCAAGAGCCAAATCTGGTATTCTTTAATTGTTCTAGCCATTTATTTCTCTCATGTCTCTATTCTCTATAACCAACTGTGCTCAAAATCTTTCCATTCCTGTTTTCACCTATCCAATATGGTCCCTACATGGGATAATCAGAAGTCCACCTTCCCCTGTCCAACCAGTCTGCAGAGTGCACTCTTGACATCTTTATTGCGGAGGCTGTATACAAATGGGTTGGCCAATGGTGTGATGGCTGTGTACATCACTGAAGCCACCATGTCTTGGTCCTGGGATTTCTGGGAAGGAGGCTGGAAGTAGACCCAAATGATGGTACCATAGAGGAAGCCAACCATAGTAAGATGTGATCCACAAGTAGAAACAGCACGTCGACGACCAGCAGCTGAGGGCAAACGTAGGATGGTGGCTCCAATGCGGACATAGGAAAGCACAATGAGAGAACAGGGGCCCAGCATGAGAAAGCCACCCTCCAAGAAGATGGCAAGCTCATTGGAATGTGTGTCTGAGCAAGAGGCTCGCAGAAGTGGTCGGTGGTCACAGAAGAAGTGAGGAAGGTTAACATTGCCCTCATTATCCCTAACCCAGCGAAGAGGCAGGAGGAGTCCCACATGTAGCATAGTGTGAAGTATGGATACCACCCAGCTAAAGGCCAGTAAACGAGCACAGAGTCGCTGATTCATCACCAAAGCATAATGCAGAGGGTCACAGATCGCAACATAGCGATCTAGAGCCATGACAGCAATAACGAGTGTGTCTGTAACTCCAAATGCATAGAAGAAAAAGAACTGGGTCAAGCACTGGGCAGCTGGAATGGCTGGGTAATCCGAGACCAGATGGGACAGTAACTGGGGCAGAGTAACTGTGGACAGTCCCATGTCTATCACGGAGAGGCCACGGAGCAGATAGTACATAGGTGACTGGAGCCTGGAGTCCCTGGAGATGAGCAGCACCAGAGTCACATTCCCTATTATGGTGGTCAGGTAAATAGTCAGGAACAGAAGAAAAAGGAGACTGTGGGGGACTCTAGTTCTCGAGAGCCCAAGTAGAAGGAAAACTGGAGAATGTGAAGCATTAAGGGGACAGCCCATGATGAAAGGCAACAAACCTGTCTGAGAGAATTTGGATCAAAAAGTAAGTCGTGGGTCAGAGATTAGGGATCCTAATTATTCTATTTAATTTAGCTATGTATGTTCAAGCTCCTTAAACACATTGAATCAACTCTGATCCAGCTATCCCCTTTCCTCCAGGTCTAGTACTTCACTCACTTAATCATTCCAGTGACTGATTCTATCCAATTTTAAAAACTTGCTGAAGTCTCTCTGCACTAATCAAGGAGTAAAGTGAGAAAGCCCCACCCTCATTACTAAATATTTGGTAAGGATCAGCATGGATCCAATCCCCAAAGTGTAGAGGTGGATCCAGAACTCACTTTCCCATTTCTTTATCCTCATCTCCAACTACCCATGTGAAACACTCTCTCCAACCCTAGCCACCCATAGCTGGTTCAGAACTCACAAGTTAGATGAACACCAGCCTTCTGATCGGCTGCCCATGTAGTACTTCTTTGACACTAACCACCCAGAGCAAAGTCAGAGCTCACAAGTTAAAAGGACGCAGACCTTCAAATTGACAAAAAGGCAGAAGCCAGCCCCTGCTGGCTCTCACTGCCCCTGAGGGTTCCATAATTCATTAGAACAATTCACAGAATCTCACAGAGAATATACCATATTTATGACTATAGAGTTACATGACCAAAAAGATACAAATGAGAAGACACATACAGTGAAGCTTTAGAGTGGTACAAATACAGAACTCCCATGTCTTAAAGACAAACACAGTACCATCTCCTGTGCATGGTCAACAAATTCCTATTCATTGGAGTCTTAAGATTCAGGGTTCTTTTCAGTCTTTCTACATGGTCATGATAGATTACATCATGTCTTTTGAGGTTTAGCCATCAGTGAGTGGACCTTCTTGGTCTGGCTAGCCCCCACTCATTAGGCTCAGGTTTGATTACGCTCTCAGAAACCCAGAAAAAAAAAAGATCAAATTGCAATTTTTCACTCTCCAATAGTGAAAATCCCTTTATTCAATCTTATCTTTTCACCCAACTACTGCTTTACCTTCTTTCAATGGCAAACTTTATAAAGAAATGATCTTTACTCACAGTTTCCACTTCTCACACCTTAGCCTACTGCAAACTTCACATCCATTAACATCTCAGGTCACTGGGGTCTTCATGATTTCTTCTTTCTGAGCCTTTAAAGAACATAATACATCATTGAAATACATAACATATGAGGAAATAGTTCTAAATAGAGGACTTTTTTTTTTTTTTTTAAGTTTTTACTATGAACTGAGGGATAGCTTTACATTATCATTTTGCTGAAATGATTACAATCTTATCCGTGCATCATCGTTCAACAGTATTTTCTTCCATTTCCTCTGTTTTGTATCTTTTTTTCGGGGGGGGTGGGGTGGGGATGGGAGATATACAAAAAAATAGTCAGGGATATATAATAATTTAAACAACCAAAGGGAACATTCTGAAAGCCTGCCTCCTGGCCGCCAGCACCCAGATCCTCTTTTGCCATGAGTCCAGAGTCCTCAGCTGCTCCCTCTCTCCATGTCCTCATCTCTGCCTTCATCTCTGGTGTTGCTGCTTTTATTGATAGGGTCCCACATTCTGCCTGTGCTCATCTCTCTTGATGGTCCTAGCGTCCTCTGTTTCTGGACTGTAAGATTAACTATTCCCAGGCTGTAATTCAAGGCACACACAGACTACCATACATTGTGAAAATTATATAAACAAAAGAAGATAAAACAGATGATTGAGACATTCTAAAAATTAGAAATGTATGTGCATCAAAAGATTTCACCGAAAGAGTAAGAAAGGAGCCCACAGAATGGGAAAAAATCTTTTGCAATGACATATCAGACAAGTGACAAATTTATAAAATCTATAGGAAATTACAACATCTCTACAAGAAAAAGACAAGTAACCCAAATAAAAAATGGGCACAGGACATGTACAGAAACTTCACCAAGGAAGACATTCGGGCAGCCAACAAGCATATGAAGAAATGTTCACTATCATTAGCCATTATTGTTGTTGTTAGGTGCCATCGAGTTGGTACCAATTCATAGCAAGCAGAACGAAACACTGCCCAATCCTGGGCCAATCTCACTACTGTTGCCACACTTGAGTCCATCGATGTTGCCACTTGGACAATCCATCTCATTGGGGGTCTTCCTCTTTTTCTCTGACCCTCCACCTTACCAAACATGATATCCTTCTCCAGTGACTGGTCTCTCTTGACAATATGTCCAAAGTATGAGAGACGAAGTTTGGCCATCTTGGCCTCCAAGGAGCACTCTGGCTGCACTTCTTCCAAAATAGATCTATGGTTCTTTTGGCAGTCATGGCACTTTCAATATTCTCCTCCAACACCATAACTCAAAAGCATCAATTCTTCTACAGTCTTCCTTATTCACTGTCCAGCTTTCGCATGCATATGAGGTTATTGAAAATATCATGGCTTGGGTCATGCACACCTTAGTCCTCTTTGCTCTTCAACACTTTAAAAAGGTCTTGTGCAGCAGATTTGCCTAATGGAATACGTCATTTGATTTCTTGACTGCTGCTTCTGTGTGTTAGATGCAAATCAAACAACGACGAGATATCATCTCAGACCAACAATAACAGCGAAGTTCAAAACTGCAAAGGACAATAAATGCTGGCAAGGATGTGGAGAGACTGGGACCCTTCTACATTGCTGATGGGAATGCAAAATGGTCCAACCACTCTGGAAAACAGTATGACACTTCCTCAGAAAATTGAAAATAGAAATACCTTATGATCCAGCAATTCCTCTACTTGGTATATATCCACAAGAAATACAAGCCATAACATGAGTAGATATGTGCTCATCAATGTTCATAGCAGCACTATTTACAATAGCAAAAACGTTGAGACAGCCTATATCCCATCAGTTGAAGAATGAATAAACACACTTTGGTACATACACACAATGGAATATTATGCTACCTTGAAGAATAACAAGGAAGATGTAAGCCACCTCATCATAACACTGATGAACCTTGAGGACATTACTCACTATTGGCTACCTAAAATGAGAGGGTGATAAAGGCTTGAAGTGACTGGCTTACAAGGTTTCAAGAGGGAATTTTGTTTAAGAATGTGTGGGGGAAGATTGAGTTCCCACTGAGTAGTTTTCATCTTGTCTAGATGGGTCTGGTAAAAAGAGATGGGGATAAGATTCTTATGATTCAATAGTGAGTAATTGCTAACATGACTAATTGCAACTGTCACAATTGTAAAGATAGAAGTTTTGTAACAAAAACGGGGGAGTAGTTGATCTTTCAGACTGGAAACAGAGGACCCAAGGACAATCAAGAGAGAAGAGCACAAGTGGAATGTGGGACCTTATCCAGAGAAGCCATGATACTAGAGATGGAGACAGAGATGGGGACATGGAAAGAGGGAGTCACTGAGGACTCTAGATTCATGGAAGAGAGGAACTGAGAGGTGGCAGTCAGGAGGCAGACTTGTAGAATGTGCCCTTTGGTGGTTTAAATTATTATATATGCCTGAGTGTAAAAAAAAAAAAAGAGCTAAAATGAAGAGAGAGAAATATGGTTAAATGATTGTACATGCAGGGGATTATAACCATTGTAATGCAACAAAATATATGATTTGTTGAATGTAAAACTGATGATCTACCCTGTAAACTTTCACTCAATTCACAATAAAAACTTTAGGGGGAAAAAAAAAAAAAAGATTAACTACTCCCTATTTTTGTTACAAAACCTCTACCTTTACAGTTGTGACTGTCGCAATTAGTCACGATAACAATTATTCACTACTGAATCACAAGAATCCTATCCCAATCTCCTTTCACCAGATCCATCTAAATAAGATGAAAACTATTCAGTGGGGACTCTACCCTCTCCTGCACTCTTAAACTAAACTCCTCTTTGAAAACTTGTAAGCCAGTCACTTAGCGTCTCTTTCGCCCCCTCATTTTAGGTAGCTAATGTCTAAGTTGCCCGTCCCTATCTACTCCATCCCTATCTACCCTATCTATCCTGGTGTGGCACTGTGCGCTAATGCATCAGACTGTAAAGTTGTTTAAACTGCAGGGTCGGTGGTTCAAGTTCACCAGCTTCTCCTTAAAAACCCTATACAGGGTTGTTATGGGTCAGAATCAACTGGAAGGCACTTAACAACAACAACAATCTACCCTGTATACAGAAGGGATGGGATTGATACTTGAAATGATGACTCCTTCCTTCTCAGTTGGTACCTGAGCTACTACATCCATAAGTATAGGTCAAGTTCATCAAATTGTAGCAAATTACACTTGTTTCAGTAGTTGACTTTTGGTAGTGAAATTACTTCAGGTTGTCCTATAATGACTTGGTTTTTCTCTTTATTCCTTGTCTTTGTTAGTGGCATCAATATTATCATACCTTGATTTCCTAAACCCAAACCTAAGGCAATCCCTCCTTCATCTTACCACAGCAGATAACTCCTTTACTCTTACATGTTTCCCTTTTACACACCCTTTGTTTTCCATTCACTATCAATGTTTAGGTTCCAGTATCTACCACAAACATTCATTTCAGGGCCTCCTTTCTAGTTTCTCTACTTGTTTCCCTTGAGGGACTTTTACATTGGTGCCAGAATACAATTTTCAGTATGTACCTCCATTTTTAAATAACCAGGGCCTTCAAAATAAAATCCAGACCCATTTGTTCTGGCTTATAAGGTCTTTTTATTATTACTTATCATGCTGAATGACACACCCAGTGTTTTGTTATCTAAATCTGGTAAGGTCTCACATTGTTGTTCATCTCACATGTTTTGTTGAGAACTTCAGCTTTCTGAAATATGAGTATGAAACAGCAAAATCACTTCCCCATTCAAAACAAAATATAATAATCATCCTTATAAATTTCTAAGTGAACATTTTTAAATGTAAGGAAAACCTGAGTATCTATAATCAAAGAGGGAACTGAAAAACAAGATCTAAATAATCTATGATGGTGGAGATAGTGATGGTAGGTGAGAGGAAATGTGCTATCTATCTTCAGAGTCCAGAGACACAGGTATTAACACCCACATGGGGACAGGAAATGAGAGTGTGAACCTGTGTGAGACAGGATTTTAGATACCACTGCTTAAATTCAGAGCTTTCCAAAGGCTAAACCGTCTGTGAAAAAGTATATTCAAACAGAAAATATAAGAATATGTATGCATTCATTGTAGTTCTGGTGTGACGTTGTAGGATAAGCACTGTACTGCTAACTATAAGATCGGTGATTCAAACCCACCAGCTGCTCCTTGGAAACCCTATTGTTGTTATTGTTATGTGCCATGGAGTTGGTTCCAACCTTTAGTGGCCCTGTGTTGTAGGGTTTCCAAAGAACGGCTGGTGGGTTTGAACCGCTGACCTTGTGGTTCAAACAGGAACCAACTCCAAGGCACTTAACAACAACAACAACAGTATATCAATTGGAGTCCTGATGTGACACTGTAAGATAAACACAAGGCCGGTGGTTCAAACCCACCAGCCACTGACCCAAAGGAAGCTCAAATCTCTTGATCAAGAATAGGTGGAAGGAAAAATATCTTCCATTGAAATACAATTACTGGACTGTACCACACATGGAGTTGAATTTACACACAAAAAATATATGCTCCTAGAAGCTTTAAACTGAAAATTTAACATAAAAGTTATTATCAGATTGGTTGACACCTTGGGAACGTTTTCCTGCACATTTCTCTCAATCCAGACCATAAAGGACTCCCATAACTAAAAGCCCACTGAAAATGAGTTCGGAATTCAAAACCACAAAGCACATAAAAATGATTCATTATGATGTCAATCAGAAATCAACAAATAGTAGGATTAATCACTTCCCAATATCACAGAAGCAAATAATAAGTTTGGGATTAATGGTTAAGCATGTTCAAACTACTTAGCGTAGGATTAGAAAAGTATTATAAAAATAAAACAAAACATACTAAAATATATAAATTACTAGAAAATAAAAGTATTCATATTCAACTAAAAGACTAGTTCTGAAAAGCTAGTTAGAAGATAAAGTGATAAAATCTAGTTCTGAAAAGCTACTTAGAAGATAACATAAAGTGATAAAAGTATGGGTAATATGAAAGAAGAGAGAAGAATTGTGGAGGAAAACAAAAAGGCCCACTCTATGGCAAATAAATAAGAATAATATAGAGAAAATAGAGGAGAAAGAAATATTGAAGGGACAAAGGTTGTAAATTTTCCAAACTTAATTCCTTCTAGAAAGAAAAGAATCCTCAGATCAAAGAATCACATTAACTCCCAAAGAAGATGAAACATCAAAGCACCACACATACATATATATAACAAAACTGATGAATAGCAAATACAAAGTGAAAATTTGTAGTGGAGGCAAAGAAAGAAGCAATTTTTTTTCATACCACTGCTTTGGACAAACTCATTTTCAGGCACTAAAAAAAAGAAAAAGAAAAAAAAATCAATCCAATTAAATATCAAAACTTCAATTCTCAAGTTTTATTATTAAACCTTGCTTCCTACCCCATATCAAACTAAATACTTATTTTTAAAACTACATTAGGAAAAGAGGAAAGAGACTGACGTATTTGCCTTCTTGTTCATCATTTCCTGTAGGTGATCTCTGGCTATTGAAAAGTTGAAGTAGATGAAAGGAGAAAAAGTAAAGTCTCATGGAGTACTGTGGTTGATGGAGATTCCTATGAAATATTTTTCAGGCCTAAAAGAGGCTGTTAAGGACAGAGTAGGAACCTAACAGACAGCCTAACTGCACTCCCACACCTGCCACTTGAATCAATAATTCCAGGAAACTCAGTTCAGCACACCTTCTGAGAAGTGGAGCAGTGCTAGACCACCAAAAAAAGGTGCAAATGAAGAATATGTACCAAATAGACCCTGCCACCAACCAGAATTAAACTTGAGGGAGATGAGCCAAAAAAACCTATAAAGAAGTAGAAAGAACAGAAAACTGGGACTCTGTCTCATTTGAGAGAATGATACCCACTTCTCCTCTTCTGAGACGTGTACTTTCATTAGTTTAATAAACCTTGCTTGCTAGTTGCTGCTTTTTGTCTGTGTATGCCAACCTCAAGTGGGTCTTGCTAGACCTGCAGAAGCCAAGTTATCTGACCCTAACAAGACCACCACAGGTACAATTACTGCTTTCATTCCAGGCAAGATTGATTCAGACTCTGGCTGAACCCTTGGAAGTCTCCATTCTGTTTGGGTTTTTACATCTTACTGCACTCCTCTAGACTTAATCTACTAATTGCCTCATGCTCACTTTGGGGGACGTAGACTTTTCAAGAAAAACTTATTAACCTTCATCCCAACAAATTCTGTAAATGCAGCCTTCTCTAAGTATTCTATGTACTTGGCAGGAGTGCATTTGTTTCTTTCCCAAAACTTTCATTAAGACTTTAAAAAATGTTTTGTGCTGTATTTTTAGATTCCAAACATATTTTCTTAAACTCTGTTTTCACTATTGACTTCTAATTTATGAGCATTATGATCAGAGGATGTAATCTCTGTGAGATTAATCCTTTGAAACTTTTTGAGACGTACTTTGTAATTGGGCTCTAAGCATTAGCATGACTCTAACCTCCAAATGTAGAGACTGACCCAGTCTACATACTCCCACTTCATCTTCATCTCCAACTCACCATGACACTCTCTCTGACCTTAACCACCTGGGGCTTTGTCAGATCTTACTAGTTAAAAGGACACAAATAGGCAGGTACCAGTAAATTGGGGAGTCCACACAACAACCCATCTGATATGCTGGCCACAAACTATCTTCACAAGTGTGTTGAAAAAGAAAATGATGTCTATTTGTATTGAAAATTGATCATTAATGCCTGATTATCTGCCAACTATTTGTTCAAATTGTTATATTTCATCTACTTACTATAAATAAATGTAGTTTTCATATAGAGCCATTTAATCAACTTTTTGCTTACAAGGTTACCAAGGAATCCATCACCATATACTCTGATGTGTAATAACAGCAGTACTATTCAGTGACAGCAGTGGTATTTGTTGTAGTAACAATACTGTAGTAAAATTACGGGAGCTCTTACTACCTACCATATCAATGATAAGCTCTTTGCATTATTTTATTAATTCACTGACTGTAGGAAGTAAAGACTGTTTTCCATTCTCATTTCACATATAAGGATAATGGCACACAAAAAGGTTAGGTAAGTTGCTCAAAATTGTACAGCTAACCAGTGGCAGAACTGAAGTTTTAAGACAGAGAATTGTGCATCTTGACCACTGCTTCTCTCTACTGCTGGACATGATTGATCACTATCTTCTGCCTACTTTACATTTTCTTTTTGCAATCTCTATATAACCATGTAAGGAACCCTGGTGATGTATTGGTTTACACATTGGGCTGCTAACAGTAAGGTAAGCAGTTTGAATTCACAGGAGAATGAGGAAGTCTGCTGCCATAAGGATTTATAGCCTTGGAAATCTTACACAGGGCCGCTGTGAGTCAGAACAACTCCATGGCACACCACCACCACTGTATAACTATGTAAACTTCTCTCAGTGTCTAAATCTTTTTGCACATTTTTCTACTCACTTCTGTTCTTTTCATTGTGGAGGGGACTTCCTGAGAGAACGCCTGAACAACTTCAGTAGTCCTAAAATCCAAAAAGACACCACACCCTTTGCTAGCAAGGTTCTGACTTATAATGATCCTACATTTTTCAGAGCAGAATTGTAGTCGGTAGAATTTCAATGGTTGCAATCTTTTGGTTGTAATCTTCCGTATGGATTACAACTCA
>NW_006408599.1:102635-135060 GCF_000296735.1 Chrysochloris asiatica | reverse complement strand
ATTGCAAGGCCTTTATTCCATGGCACCACTGACTGGCTTCAAAATAGCAACCTTTTGGTTAGCAGCCAAGCTCAAAACATTTGAGCCACCCAAAAACCTTGAGAAACATTAACTAACTTATGTTGATGATTTATACATGCTCATCTCCAACCCTTGTCCACTTATCGTCTCTTCTGGTCCAGTGTGGTGGGAAATTCAGCCCATGATGGAGCAGAGCATAGGAGGCAGGTTAATAAATGAAGGGTCCAGAGAAAATACTGGGGACTAGGAGCAAAAAGGGTACAGAAAGACAGTAAGAGGAAAAGCAGGTGCGAAGGTGGTAGAGTTAGGAGCACAGGACTAGGTGTAGACCTCAATAACTATAGATCAATCACACTGTAGAAGTTTAATAATTTATAAGACCAATTTTCAAAGACCTTTTTCTTCATGAAGCACATTAACTATTTTAAAAACTTTTTGAGCAACTGAAACATGTGTCTATGGAAACATCTGACTGAAGAGAATTAATAAATGGAACTTTCTATAATTAGTTTGAAAATCTGAATTTGCCTATGATTCCCAGAAAACAAATTAGGCTAGAGTAAACACAGATGGTAGTTACACAATCCAGAAGAACACCTGTTCATCTGTCCATCATCTAGTCTAACATTGAATTATTGCTTGTAACATGGACATTAGAACAAGTCAAGACCCTTCCTATGAAGAACCATGGTGGCTGAGTAAGAAGAATGGGCATCAGCTGTTGAACAATATGGTAAATAAAATGATAAATGTAAGCACAAGAAGGATATTTGGAGTCATTTTCATCTCAGCTTTGGATGGGTTGAGTATTGCAAAGACACCTAAAGTAGTAACACCATCACAGCAAGGTCTAATAAACTCAAACCATTGTGTTGCTACCAAAATTGTCCTCCATTTCACTCAGAGGACAGAATTATACATTAATAATTGTGGATGTAATACAGATGTGTATGCATGTCTTTGCCCATCATGTCTGTATATATGTTGTGTGTAATCTGTATAAACAACAACAAAAAAAATCCAAACCCACCTCCACTAAGCTGATTTTGACTCATAGTAAGCCTCTATAGAGGTTCTGAAGTTTTAAGTATTTATAGGCGCCGACAGCCTCATCTTTCTCATATGGAATAGCTAGTGGGTTTGAATTGCAGAGCTTTCAGTTAACAGCCCAACACCTAATCCACAGTGTTCCCATGCCTCCTTATATACTAGATAGAGCCCATCAACCCATTGCCATTGAGCCAAGTGTGACTCACAGCAACTTTTAAAGGACAGAGTAACATTGTCCATATGGCTTCCTAAGTTAGAGTCTTTGCAGAAGACTGCCATATCTTTCTCCTACAGAGTGGCTGATAGAAATATGACCACATTTTCAGAAAACAATCCTATTAAAAATATAATTGACAACGAATTGACAGTTTCGCCTAAATTTTCCTTCTTAAAGATCCATGTTTGTAAAAAAAAATAATTGTCTGGTTATGATAAAGAAATGACCAAAAAGAATGGTGAGAGTCAGAGACATAGACAGAAACAGAGACAGAGACACAATGAAAGAATAAACAAATAAGAAAGGAAAACAAAGGAAGAATGCTAAGTGGCAGGCTAAGTGAGAGAACCGAAATGCAGGATTCAGAAAAAGTATAGAGTGAATGGATGAATGGAAAAAAGGGAGAATGGAAAAAGAGGACATATTTTAGAAAGAAAATTTGAAAAATGATTGAGGCAGAGTCAATTAAAATATTTAAAGAAAGACATGTAAATGATGACTGAAAGATAGGCAGGAATATGAATAGATTAGAAGGATAGTAGAAATTAAAGATCCATAGAATGGCATAAATAAAAGACAATTAAAAGCAGGTATAAGAAGTCAAACATAAAGAATGGGAACAGAAGAAAGGAGGGCTGGTAAAAATAAAGGGGCAGTAAAAGGAGAGGGGACTGGATATGAGGATACAGAGGAGAAAGGATGGTATGAAACAAGGATTAGGACAGATTGAAAAGCAGAGTGTTGATGAAGACAAGACTGTGTCAGAGGGAAAATGGATGGAGAAGGAAAGCTAGTCCCTATTCCCTGTCCCTGCACTCACCTGGCAAAAAAATTGACTGCTTTGACTCTGGGCTTTTTGCTCCAGGATTTAGTCAGACTTTGGGACTCTGGCCATGGTGCTGAAAGGCAGACAAAGTAGCAGAGACTGGAAGTTCACCCTGGTGCTGCTGTGTGAGATTTACAGGTTGTGGGGCCCCAGTGACATTTCCCCTAGAGTCACTGAGGAAAAGTCAGGTATAATACCTGCCATCCCACAGACCAAGGAAGTATGGACTTACTCTCAGGGAAGGTTAATAATACTGTAAGCCCTGGCCACCTATCTCCTTATCACTAAACTTGATGAGAGTAAAGGTCACTCAATCTCTGCCCAGTTACTCAAAATGCAGATAATTGTGTATAATTACTCCAGTCACCCTCACAATCATCACCTACTTATCTTCCTATGATATAATAATTAAAGTGTGATATAATGGACTAAAATAGGTCTTTTGAAACTGAGTATAATTCTGGGATACACCACATACCAGCTCTATTAATTTGGAAAATTACTTAACATTTCTGAGGCTTAATATATATATATATATGATTTTTTTAGCTGGGTATAGGGGCAGCAATATATATCACTAGCATATAGTAAAGGCTCAAAGTATAATTGCTATTGTTGCTGCTGCTGTCACTATTGCTATCCTCATTGAAGGCATTCAGGCTTCCCATACTTCCCATACTGTCTGTTGCCTAATTCCCCCATTGCTTAGCACTCTGCCTGGCACAAAGTAACCATACAAGAAACAGTGACTGGATGATTTGAGTCGCCACCCTTCTCATAAATTCTAAAACTGGACCCACTGAAGTGTTCTATCTGTTATCATTCTCAGCCACAATATTTAGCAATATTTATTTCATTATTTTTCTGTTGTTTTCCAATCAGTTGACTAATTTTCCATTTTATAAGTAAACTATAATTAGCCATTATCCAGAATCCCTGTAAAAAACAGGTGTTATGAATTGAACTGCATATCCACCCAATATGAATTGATATCCTGACCTAAACCTGTGGATGTAATATGATGTCATTAATGCGATGTAGTAACCCACAATGCTGATTACTGTGATGTAATCAAGGTCATACCAGCATAGAGTAGATCTTAAATCTAATTACTTCTGAGTTCCTAAGGAGTAGCATAGATAGACAGATAAGTGTGCACATACTAAGGAAGACAGATGCCATGTGAGGGCTGCCAATACGCAAGAAATGCAAATGACTACTGGGAATGAAGAAATTGACATGGCTGAAACCCTGATTTAGAATTTTAGCCTACAAAAATTAAATATTTGTTCTTTAAAGTCACTCTTTTTTTGGTCTTTGCATTACAGAGGCACTAGCTAAAACAATAAGTATAAAGTTATTATTAATACTTTATAATAAACACTAAAATGTACTTCTACATTTACATGATTAAAACATGGTATTTTAATCCTGGAACTATATATGAAATTAAATAGACACAGTGCTAATCTAATCACAATGGAAAGGAAAATCAATATGAAAATTATTTTTCCCAAAGTTAACATGAAGCAATTGTCCAGCATCCTTATAATATGTCTGTTAAATTCTAAGTTTAAAGTCTAGATTTTTATAATTGAAACATTTTATAGAATATGTCTTCAGGTTCTTGAGTATTAAAAACTACATTTTGACTTAGATATGACATTGAGAAAATGATTTGCTGTGAAACAGAAATTAACTCATTACTTTCACTGCTCTGAACTGAATAGCTTACTAGCAGAGAAAAGATGTGCTTCCTAGTTTAAATAGTCCAATTTGGAGCTAAAAGGAAAAAATATGAGAAGTCTGATTGGTTACAAATTCATTTTTAAATAACCATTTCCTATATTTATCTCTTTTCCTTCAAGAGTTTGATAGCAAACTCTGTGATGAAACTTAAAAGTTTTTTTAAATGCCTAATTTCTGCATTAAATAAAGATAAATTCAAATATTATTTTACTATTATTTATTCCAGAAAAAAACTGGGTTGATGCTATTTAACAACTGATTAACTACATTCTTCTAATAGTTGTTGAATGATATTCATTAAAATTGATATTGAAGGATTGGTTACTAGAAAATTAGGGCGTAAACATCTGGTTTTATTATCTGAAACCAGTAAACAAAGCCTTGAAATTATTTAAACATACACACATATATACACACCTACACAAATGGGTTTAAAAAAAAAGTTTGTGGAAAAATTGAATTAAAAGATCATGGAATTTTTCCATGAAATTTTTGAAACACTCTTGTGTGTACATACATGCAAGACACTTCGAAAGTTTATGGAAAAGTTCTATTATCTTTTAATTCCATTTTCCACCAAGTTTTTGAAGGCCCTTTTTGTGTGTGTGGGTATATGGTTCATTTTCAATTAAACTATAGCATTTTTCACATAACTTAATATTGTTCTTTGGAAATGCATCTACAATTTTGTCTTCAGTTTAATTTGTAGTTCTACTATCTATGAAGGATTCTTGGTGTGGCACTGTAGGATCGACACTGTATGCGAACTACAAGGTCAGCAGTTCAAATCCACAAGCTACTCCTCCGAAACCCTATACAGCGTCACTATGAGATGGCACTTAGCAACAACACTGCTATATGAAGGAGTCCTGGTAGAGTAGTGGGCTCCACGTTGGGCTGCTAACTGCAAGGTCAGCAGTTTGAATCCACCAGCTGCTCCACAACAGAAAGATGAGATTTTCTACTTCTGTAAAGATTCACAGCCTCAGAAACCCTCTACAGGGTCGCTATGAGTTGGAACCAACTTGAGGGCATACAGCAACCACAACAACTACATATATATAGTTAGTTTAAGTATTAAATAGGTTTATTAGCATATGAGGATATTTTGAAAGGTACACAGAAAAAATCCATTATCTTTTAATTCCATTTTTTCACTAAAATTTGAAGCCCCCTCACATTTATTAGTTTCTAGTTTTCTATTCATACATACTTTATTAGCATTATCAACAATCATTTTAAACCAGAAGTTTTATGGATTTTTTTTTTAAAGGAATCAATATATTGCTCAAGTTTGGTAACTGGGCTGCTCCAAATGATTTATAAAAGTGTAATTTAAAATTGATCCTTATTATGTTGAACTCATATCCATAGAATGAGAAGGGAAGAGGATAATTCCTTTCATCTCTTGGTTCCTCACGTGTAGATGACGTGATCTAGCAATGATATTCACCATGAGGAAGTCAGAGATTTCTGGTCCAAGCTCATGGTATTCGAGTCATGAGGTTGTTGCCCCAGCAGCCCTGTAATCAAAACACTGTAATCAAAGCCAGAGAGAAGCTCATGACAGACACGGCAAAGTGAGGGAGGTGCATCAGGACTAAGAGGGATGGGGCTGAATAAGAAGGGATGGTTAAGACAGTGCTATCAATTGACCAGGAGGAAAAGGGGATGCTTTCCGTGGGGACAGAAAATGCTCTGAGAAATATGAGACAGCAGTAATAATAAAATACTAGCTAATGTATATTGAATGCTGTCTATGTGACAGAAGACAGTTATTATATACTTTTTGTTAATTTAATTCTCACAATAGTATGTTTGGTTTATTTCTATGAAATTCAGTATAACTTAATATTTAAGCTAACAGACTCTGAAGGTCTAATACCAGATATACCACTTACCAACTGTATGATCTTGGGCAAATATATTCATGTACATGTGCTTCAATGTTCTCATCTGTAAATGGGATAAGAATACTCCCTTCCTCATAAAGTTGTTATGGATTAGTAAATTAGTTCATGTAAAATACTTACAGTAAGTCCTGACAAAAAGAAAGCACCATATAAGAATTACTATTACTGCATAAATACTTAAATATTACATAAGTAACATTCTTACAGTCTAGTGTAAAGAATGATGAAAAATGTTGTTGTTGAATCCGTTTCTGCTTAGTTTCTAGTCTGTCTAAAAGCTAGCTATGTTCTTAACCACCACTTGTAGTGGTTTTCCAATGGATATAATTGGGGTTGTAACATATTTCTTCAATTGTACAATATTTCCCTTGGTAATTGCCAAATAAATAAGTAATTTGGCACTAATGCTCAAGATACTGATAGAGAATAAGGTAAAGAGAACTCATTTACTTGAGAACTTACCTGCTTTGAGACTCTGGACTAGGAAATTCATTACTCAACTTATTTTTAAAAACTGATGACCAAATATGTGGAGTCCTGGTGTGGAGCTGTGGATTAATGTGATGGATTGCAAAGTCAGTTTGATCCTCAAGGTTGGAGGTTCAAGCTCAGCAGCCACTCCTTGGAAACCCTTTATGAGGACTCTATGGGTCAGAACCAAATTGATGGCACCTAAGAATAACAGCAACAACCAATTATGTATAAGGAACTCTGCTGGGCATTAAAGATACAATGATGAAAAAGATATGATTGCCTCTTAATGGAGCTTCCACTCTGGCTAGTATAAAAGATAAAACCTAATTTCATGTGTCATGTAAGCAATACAGTGCCAAGTGACTGTTTTACTAGCCCTACTTACAGGTGGGCCATTTGAACTATAAAAAGGAATAGGTTATTTCATGAATCCCAATAAATTTGTGAAGATGTGCTGAGATGCATTCACAAAACTGTCTGATTCCCATGCTCCTCAAGAGATAAGACTCTCTTTCATTTGGAAATTCAGTGTCCTGCTGTTTGAAGAACCTGTCTTTCTGCTCTAACAAGGTAGGGTAAAATTTCCAGGTTTCTGTCAGTGTTTTTGTTTTGAAATTACAATCACCTCTTGTTGTTAAGTGTTGTCTAGTCAGTTCTAACTCATAGTGACCCTGTATAGGGTTCCTGAGGAGCAGCTGGTGGGCTTGAACTGCTGACCTTGTGGCTCACAATCCAGTGCTGATCCTACAGCACCACACCTCTTAGGATATGCCAAATTATGCATTATCTCTGTACTATACCCTCTGGAAGTAGAGTTTCAAAGAAAGTACCACTACCTCTTATCTCCACTGTACCATTTCCTCCACTGTACCATTCTCTCCTGTCTCCCAAGTCAATTCACCAAAGGAACTTTTCAGGATCAGCTCTAAGTGTGATGAAAGATCAGGGAGTACAGACACAGAGAAAATGAAAATGAGCATCCAACTTTGATTAGCTTGGTAGTTAAATTTCCCCTAGAGGTCTTTCTAACTTAGACCCCTCTGTAGTCAGCAATATCCAAATTGTTCCTAACTTAAGCCCTCGTATTTCTGATTCCTTGAAGGTTCTGTTTTGTAAAATTCCTTCTACTGTTGCACAGTAAATAAAAGAGCTTTAAGAGAAGTTTCCTTGCTGTGGTAGCATACTGCAATAGTCAAAAACATGCAGACATCTACCAATGATACCATCTGGACACTTTAATTTATTTCTATGATGCTCAGTTTCCTCACTATGAAATTGGCATAATAATAGGGCATATCTCTAGGAATTTATGTCAATAGTACATTCCTAGAATGTACTATCTTCAACATCTTTTCATTATTATTGCTATTATGTAGAAGAGAAGGTGGGGGAAGGTACTATCCTGGTACCTTGGGCAAGGATCATTATATACAAGAGGAAAAGAGGGGGATGCTACTGAACTGATATGTATCAGTAGTGGCTTTTTCTCTTGTGGGCAGAAGTCTGGTCTTACGTAAATGGCACAAGATTTGTATTCAGACAGACCAGTAAAATGAAAGCTAAGGATATTAATCTTGGTCAATTCTACAGTACATACATTCTTCAGAGTATGTGCCAAGATGACTAATAATTCTGACCAAAGATGTAAGTTATTGTTGTTAGGGGTGATTGAGCTGGTTCCAAAATATAGGGACCCTAAGCACAACAAAATGAAACACTTCCCAGTCCTGCACCATCCTCACAATTGCTGTTACACTTGAGACCACTACTGAAGTGACTGTGCCAATCCATCTTCTTGGGGTTCATCTTTATCACTGACCCTGCAGTTTACCAGGTATGACGTGCTTCTCCTGACAATATGTCAGAAGTATGAGAAAAGAAATCTCACCATCCTGGCTCTAAGGAACATTCTGGCTATACGTCTTCCAACACAGATTTGTTTGTTCTTCTGGCAGTCTGCGGTACTTTCAATATTCTCCAACACTATAACACAACATCAGTTCTTCTACGGTCTTTATTCATTGCCCATCTTTCACATGCAAAAGAGGCTATTGAAAATACCATGGTTTGGTTCAGGAATACCAAAATTCTCAAACATACATTTGCATTGAGCACTCTAAAGAGGTCTTGAGCAGCGACTTGCTTAATGCAATGTCATTTCATTTCTTGATTCCTGATTCCATGAGTGTTGGTAGTGGATGAGAAAGACCCTCAATGAAATGGGCTGACACAGCAGCAGCAACAATGGGTTCAAACATAGCAACAACCATAAAAATAATGCAGGACTGTTCAGGGCAGTGTTTCAGTCTGTTGTGCATAGAGCGGATAGAGGAGCTGCTGGTGGGTATGAAACACCAACCTTGTGGTTAGCAGTTCAGCACTTATCCTACAATTCCACACCAGGAATCCATTGAATAGAATGTTGTTGTTTTTAGGTACTGTTGAGCCAGTTCTAACCAATAGCGACCCTACGCACAACAGAACAAAACACTGCCCAGTCCTGACACATTCTTACAATTATTGTTAAGCTTGAATGAACCCATTGCTGCTGCCACTGTGCCAATCCATCTCATTGGGGTCTCTCTGTTTTTTGTTGACAGTTCTATTTTTCCCTGATCCCTCCTGATAATATGTCTGAAGCATGATAGATGTCTTGCCATACTGGCTTCTAAGGAGTATTCTGGCTGTACTTCTTCCAACACAGACTTGTGTTTAATGGAATAGGTAGGAAAGTTTCCAGCCCTAAAATTACCTAAACTCTGGTCTGCCATTTTCTTTTGGATGTGCATCAACACACTACCACAAGCAAGCCCACCAAGTTAAATGTTATTATGTTTAAGGTCCTTTTCCCTCTCTTTATTCAGAATCTTAAAATAATATCCTCATGTTGTTGTTCTTGTTAGGTGCCATCAAGTCGGTACCAACTCATAGCGACCCTATGCACAACAGAACGAAATACTGCCCGATCCTGGGCCAACCTCACAGTTGTTGCCACACTTGAGCCCATTGATGCTGCCACTTGGCCAGTCCACCTCACTGGAGGTTTTCCTCCACGTTACCAAACATGCTATCCTTTTCCAGAGACTGGTTCCTCCAGACAATACTTCCAAAGTATGAGAGATGAAGTTTAGCCATCTTGGCCTCCAAGGAGCACTCTGGCTGCACTTCTTCCAAAATGGATCTACTGGTTCTTTTGGCAGCCCATGACACTTTCAATATTCTCCTCCAACACCATAACTCAAAAGCCTATGGTCTTCCTTATTCCCTGTCCAGCTTTCACATGCATATGAGGTTACTGAAAATATCATGGCTTGGGAGAGACACACCTTAGTCCTCAAGCTGACATCTTTGCTCTTCAACATTTTTAAAAGGACTTGCGCAGCAGATTTGCCCAATGCAATACATCGTTTGATTTCCTGGCTGCTGCTTCCTTGAGTGTTGATAGTTATCCAAGAAGAATGAAGTCCTTGACAACTTCAATATTTTCTCCACTGATAAGAATGTTGTTTATTGGTCCAGTGGTGAAGATTTTTGTTTTCTTTACATTGAGATGCAATCCATACCGAAGGCAGTGGTCTTTAATCTTCGTCAGTAAATATTTTAAGTCCTCTTCACTTTCAGTAAGCAAGGTTGTATCATCTGCATATCGCAGGTTGTTAATGAGTCTTCCTCCAATTCTGATGCCACATTTTTCTTCATATAACCCAGCTTCTCGGATTATATGCTCAGCATACAGGTTGAGTAAGTATGGTGAAAGAATACAACCCTGTCATACATCTTTCTTAATTTTAAACCATTCAGTGTTTCCATGGTCTGTTCAAACAACTATCTCTTGGTTCATGTACAGATTCCTCATGAGCACATACTCATACTTCACAATGTTGTCCATAAGTCCTTCAAAACTCTGGAATTAAAACTGCCCAGTGGCTCATATAGATCCACTTTGATAACTGAAAAGAACTGATCTCAGAGTCATGGTGATGAAGAATCCCTGAGTATGTGTGCATTGAAAGTAAAATGTACACAGTTCTGCCAGAGAACCTTATCACTAAAGACAAAACCTGGAGTGCCTTCAGTTTCCTAGCCACCCCTCATTCTTGTTGATGCTTGTGGTTGCTATTACATGCTGTAGAGTCCATTCCAACTCACAGCACCCCTATATACAACAGGATGAAATACTGGTCCTGCACAATTGTTATACTTGGGCCTATTATTGCAGCCACTGAGTCAATTCATCTCATTGAGGGTCTCCCTCTTTTTCACTGATTTTCTACTTTACCAAGCACACTGTCTTTTTTCAGGGACTGATCTCTTGTGATAACATATCCAAAATACACAAGAATTCTTGCCTTTTCACTTCTAATGAGCATTCTAACTGTAATTCATCCAAGATTGATTTGTTTGTCCTTCTAGTTGTTGTTGCTTTTATTAGGTGCCATCGAGTCAGTTCCAACTCATAGTGACTCTGTGCACAACAGGACAAAACACCGCCCTGTCCAGTCCTGTGCTGTTATCGTAATTGTTGTTATGTTTGAGCCCATTGCTGCTGCCACTATGCCAATCCATCTCATTGAGGATCTTCCTCATTTTCACTGACACTTCACTTTACCAAGCATGATGTCCTTCTCCATAGACTGGTTCTTACTCACTTCGAAGGAGCATTCTGCTGTACTTTTTCCAAGACAGATTTGTTTGTTCTTCTGGCAGTCCATGGTACATTCAATATTCTTGGCCAACACTATAACTCAAATGCATGAATTCTTCTACCATATTCCTTACTCATTGTCCAGTTTTCACATGCATATGAGGTAACTGAAAATACTATGGCTTGAGTCAGGCACGCATTGGTCCTCAAAGTGATATCTTTGCTCTTTAACACTTTAAGGAGGTCTGTTGCAACTTATTTGCCTAATGTAATATGTTTTTTTATTTCTTGACTGCTACTTCCATGAGCATTGATTGTGAATCCAAGCAAAGTGAAGTCTTTGATAACTTCAATCTTATCTCTGTTTATCATTATGTTATTTACTGGTTGTGAGGATTTTTATTTTGTTTTTGAGATTTTGAGTTGTAATCCATACTGAAGGCTATATTCATTGATATTCATTAATAAGTCCTCTTGGTTTTCAGCAAGCAAGGTTGTGTCATCTGCATATGACAGACTATTAATGAGTTTTCCTTCTATCTTGATGCTACATTCTTCTTCATATATTCCAGTGTCTTGGATTATTTAATGAGCATACAGACTTAGTAAACATAGTGAAAAAACACAAGGCTGATGCACACCTTTCCTGATTTAAATCATTCAGTAACCCTTGTTCTTGTCTAATGACTGCCTCTTGGACTATGTACAGGTTCCTCATGAGCACAACTAAGTGTTCTGAAATGCCCATTCTTGACCTTTACATAGTCAATAAAAAGAGAAGTAAACATATTTCTGGTATTCTCTGATTTCAGCCATGACCCAGCAGACATCAGCAATGATCTCCTTTGTTCCACATCATTTTCTGAAAATGACTTGAATTTCTGACAGTTCCCTATTGATGTATTGCTGCAATCATTTTTTTATTATCTTCATCAATATGTTACTTGTATGTGATTTAATAATATAATTTCATAATATCTATAATATGTTGGACCATCTTTCTTTGAAATCAGCACAAATATGGATCCCCTACAGTTGGTTGGAGCCCTGGTGTGGCAATGTGGGCTAATGCATCAGACTGCAAAGTCATTTGAACTGCAAGGTTGGTGGTTCAAGCTCTCCAGCTGCTCCTTGGAAGCCCTATACAGGGTCTCTATGGGCCAGAATTGATTTGATGGCACTTAACAGCAAACAGTTGGTTGGTCAGATAGCTGTCTTCCAAATTTCTAAGCATAGATAAGTGAACACACCCAGCACTGATCTGTTTGCTAAAACATTTTAATTGGTATTCCGTTAATTCCTGAAACCTTGTTTTTCACCAGTATCTTCAGTGCAGCTAGGACTTCTTCCTTCAGTGCCATCAGTTCTTGATCATATGCTACCTCCTGAAATGGGTGAATGTCAACCAATTCTTTTAGGTACAGTGACTCTGTGTATTCCTTCCATCTTCTATTGATGCTTCCTGCATATTTCAATATTTTGTCCATTATTTTTGTTGTTGTTAAGTGTGGTCAAGTTGGTTAGGACTCATAGCAACCCTGTATAGTGTTTTTGAGGAGCAGCTGGTGGGTTAGCAGTCCAGCGCTTATTCTACAGAGCCACACCAGGACTCCATTTTGTCTATAGAGTCCTTCAATATTTCAACTCAAGAACTGAATCTTTTCTTCAGTCCTTTGAGTTTGAGAAATATTGAGGCATTCTTTTATTTTGGCTTTCTAACTCCCTATCTTTCCATATTTCATTATAATGCTTTGTCTTCACAAGCTATCCATTGAAAATTTTTGTTCAGCTCCTTAACTTCATTATTTCTTTCATTTGCTTTAGATTCTGTACATTCAAGTTTCAGAGCCTCTTCTGACATCCATTTTTTTCTTTTCTTTCTTTCCTGTCTTTTAAATAAATTTTGGTTTCTTCACGCATGATGTTCTTGATGTCATCCCACAGTTCTTCTGGTCTTCAGTCATTAGCATTCAATATGTGACTCTATTTTGAGTTAAACTCTAAATCATGTGGGATATGCTCAAGATTGCATTTTGGCTCTAATGGACCTGTTTAATTTTCTTCAGCTTCAACTTGAGCTTGCATATGAACAATTGATGGTCTGTTACATAGTTGGGCCTGTCCTTGACTTGACTGATGTTATTGAGCTTCTACATCAGCTCTTTCCACAAATATAGTCGTTCAATTCCTGTGTATTCCATTAGATGAGGTCCATGTGTATGTTGTTATTAGGTACCATCAAGTTGGTTCCAACTCATAGCAACTCAATGCACAACAGAATGAAACACTGACTAGTCCTGTACCATCCTCACAATTGTTGTTATTTTTCAACCCATTGTTGCAGCCACTGTGTCAATTCTTTTCATTGAAGGTCTTCCTCTTTTACTCTGACTCTCCACTTTACCAAGCATGATGTCCTTCTCCAGGTGCTGGTCCCTCCTTACAACATGTACAAAGTATGAGAAATGAAGTCCTGCCATTATGGTTTCAAAGAAGTATTCTGGCTACACTTCTTCCAATACAGATTTGTTTGTTCTTCTATCAGTCCATGGTACTTTTAATATTCTTTGCAAACACCATCATTCAAATGCATCAATTCTTCTACAGTCTTCTTTATTCATTGGCCAATTGTCACATGTGTATGAAGTGATTGAATACTACCATGGGTGTGGTGCACTTTAGTCTTCAAAGAGACATCTTTGTTCTTTAACAGTTTAAAAAAGTCTTTTGCAGCAGATTTTCCAAATGCAATACATCATTTGATTTCTATTGCTACTTTCATGAGCATTGATTATGGATCCAAGCAAAATGAAGTCTTTGACAAGTGCAATCTTTTCTCCATTTATCATATGCTATTTGTTGGTCCAGTTGGGAGGACTTCCATTTGCAATCCATAGCACAGACTGTAGTCTTTGATCTTCATCAGTAAGTATATAAATTCTCTTGGCTTCCAGCAAGCAGTTGTGTCATCACATAGTGCAGATTGTTAATGAGTATTTCTCCAATCTTAATGCCACATTCTTTTTCACGTGTATAGTCTCTATTTATGTTTTTTGTCTGTTGTTGTTGTTTTAAAGTTATTTGTAGTGAAAAAGTCGCTGGTCTTGTGAAATTCTATCATGTGATTTCCAGCATCGTTTCTATCACTTCGATCACACTTTCCAAATTATGACCCTTCCTCTTTGTTTCCCAGTTTCATATTCCAATCACTAATAATTCTCAAAACATCTGGATTATAATGTTTGATCAATTTCAATCTGTAAAAGCTGGTAGTAAACTTCAAATTCTTTATCTTTGGTTTTAGTGGTTAGTTAATAAATTGGAATAACAGTCTTTCTTATAAGTGTATGGATATTATCTTATTCCTTTGAAACATTTTTATGATGAATGTGGCATCATTCCTCTTCAATTTATGATTTTTGGCATAATAAATCATTATTGATTCAAAATGGCCAATACTAGTCCATTTCAATCCACTAACCTCTATACTACTGATGTTAACCCATTCTACTTTACTTTTGATAATTCCCAATTTTCCTAGATTCATACTTCATATATTCCATATTCCAATTATTAATGGATGGGTGCAGCTGTTTCTTCTCACTTTGAGTCTTACCACATTAGAAAATGAAGGTCCTGAAAGGTTTGCTGAATCCATGTCACATGGCTGACTACACTTTAAGGACATAGTTCTTCTCCAGTTATATTTTGAGATACTTCCAACCGAAGTGGCTCATCTTTTAGCACTACATAAAACAATGTTCCACTGCTACTCATAAGGCTTTCGGTGGCCATTTTTTTCAGAAGTGGATCACCAGATCTACCTTCCTAGCCTATCTTAGTCTGGAAACTCCATTGAAACCTGTCCACTATAGGTGACCCTGCTAGTATTGGAAATACTGGTGACATAACTTCCAGCATCACAATACCATGCAAGCCACCACAGTACTAAAAACTAACAGGCAGAAAAGTGATGGAGCTTCCTATTAAATCCTTATTAGGTACATGATATTCTGTTAAAGATCAACAGTCTAGTAGTTAAAAGTGAAGAGTTTTCATTCAGACTTATCTGAAGCTTAACACCAAAACTGTCGCTTATTAGCTATGTGATACTGGAAAAGTTATACTTTCTTATCTGTTACATGGTAATAACAATGCATTTTACCTCATAAGTTAGTAAATAACTATGCAATCTACCTCATAAGGAAGTAAGTAAGGATTAAATGAAAACAATCTTTTCAGAAAAAGCCTAAATTTGTGTGGGCAAAATAGAAACCAACTTTTTTATTTTCACATCACTGCTTTTGTAATTTTTCCTTTTCAGATACTTAAAAATTCTATCTAATGAATTATCAAAAATAGAATTCTTAAGCAATTTATAAGCCTTGCTTCTTTCCCCAGAAGAAATTATATTGTCATTTAGAAACTCACATTATGGAAACACGGATGAAGCTAACTTCATTATTGCACCAATTTATTCATCTTTTCCTATAGATTGTCTCTGGCTATTGGAGAGTTTAAGAAAGAACACAGGAAAGGTAAAGTGTTATTGAGTATTACAGCTAGCAAATATTCTAAATACTGAGTTTTTCCATTGTGGGACATGCATTTGGCCTGTTTGAGATCACCCACAGATATCTATTGCTGCATTCTTATTGTTGTTGTTAGTTTCTTTTAAGTCAACCACAACTCATGGCAACCTTACGCATAACAAAATGAAACACTGCCCATTCCTGTACTGTCTTCATGATGATTGACATGTCAGAGTCCACTGCTTTGGCCATTGTGTCAATACAATTCATTGAAGGTTTCCTTTGTTTGTTTTGTCCTCTAACAAACTTGACATCCTTTTCTAACGACTGGTCTTTCCTGATTACACGTCCAAAGAAAATCTATCTAGTTATTGCCATCTTCACTTCCAAGAAGTGTTCTGGTGGTACTTCTTCTAAGACAAATTTGTTGATTCTTCTGGTAGTGCATGATATATTCAGTATTCTTTCTCAATGCCACAGTTTAATTCCTCAGTCTTCCTTTTTCATGACTCAATTGCACATAAGATGACTGGACAGACCATGACTTGGGTCAGGTATACCTTAGTCATCAAAGTGGAATCTTCATTTTTTTTGTAAAACTTTAAGGTGGTTTTTTCAGCAGATTTTCCCAATGCAACACTGTTTCATTCCCTGAATACTGATATTATAGAAGCTGATGTTAATCCAAGTAAACAAAATAATGGAAAGCTTCAATTTCTTAATTTTGACTCCATTTCTTCCTAAAACCAAAGTGAAACCCATAAATATTGAGTCACTTCTAACTTACAGAGACTCTCTATAGGGTTTCCAAGACTATAAATCTTTATGGGAGCAGACAGCTTCAGTTTTGTTTTGTGGTGTTTGAGCAAACAACAAACACCTTGTGGTTGAACAATGAATAAGGAAGACAGTAAAAGAGTTAATGCATTTGAGCTATGGTGTTGGAGAAAAATATTAAAAGTATCATGGACTTCTAGAAGAACAAATAAATCCGTGTTGGAAGAAGTACAACCAGATATTACCAGGAAGAACTAGTCTCCGGAGAAGAACATCACGCTTGGTAAAGTGGGTCAGTGTAAAAGGGGACAGCCTTCAATGAGATTGAATGGCATAGTTGCAGTAGCAGTGGGCTCAAGCACATCAGCCATTGTAAGGATAGAGCAGAACCAGGTAGTGCTTCATTCTATTGTGCATAAGGCCAATATGAGTCACTGAGTTCAGAACCAGCTCAATGGCACCTAACAAGAACAACCTTGTGGTTAGCAGCACAATGTTTATCCCACAGCATAACCTGGGTTCCTTTCCTTCTTCATAAAGGTTAATTCAAAGTCTAGCTAGCCCTTAAGGTTCAACATCTGACAGACAGCACCACTCTACACTTAATTTTCTAGAGGGCTTCATCCTAGCTAAGGAAGGCTCTTGGGTAGGGTGCAGTTCAATATAGTACAGTCTGTGTCCAGTGATTTATCACTTTTACTAGCTTAAAAAGTCATACTAGTGAATAAATTACAAATCAAGTAGTTCACTATTTTTGTAAAGTTTGAAAACTTGATTTTTCACAGTCATATGAAAGTGCAACCAATAGGTCAGGGTGTTATAAATGCATGCAACATCAAATATTAAAGCATAAATGAATATGTCATTTCCATAACCATACATTATGAATTCACTTAATCTTGTAGGACATAGTACAATAGATTTGTTGTCCAGAAGCAGTTTATTTTTCTACTACTCAGTTATTTTACACATCTTTGTCACCTCTATTTGCTGATAGGTAGCTATTAAAAGATATTTAGAAATAATTGAGTATCAAAATGTATTTCTAATACACATTGGGAAATGTATGCTGTAGTTGCAAGTACAATTCTGGAATCATACACTCAGATTCTAGATGTCTTAGAAAATATTTCTGAAAACCAGACACAAAAAGAGAAGCTGAAAAGTTTGCCAACAAAATACATTGTTATGTAGAATAATATATTGCAGTATTTTCATTAGATGACTCAAGCTCCACAAGATTCAGAAATAAGCTTAAAGACATACATAGATCTCTACCAGTCATTAACACAGTATTTGTATTATTTAACAGAATATTTTATAAACATAACAAAATAAATACTATCAAACACTTATTACCTAGTAGTTTGCTGTCATCGAAGCATTAGAAAAAACAACAAGTAAACGATGGCATGTTCTAGAAGTAACATCGAGCTTGAATCTTGCACAAAAAGAACAAAAGTGTATGCATGAAAAGAACAAAAGTTCTTTCAAATAGATCTATCTGCTTTCTTAAATAATGTAGATAAGCCTTATGAAAAAATGCATAAAGACCTTCAATAAATCAGTGCAGACTTATCCCACTGACTTAAATCAATACTTTTATGCAGAAATATAACAAAAACTAAGTTTACAGATTCAAGAAAGACAAATTTTACTCACATAGGCATGTATGATTCCACAGAAAGTAAAACATTATTTGTATTTCCCAATATTAAAATTAATTTACACATATTTCTAATTTTAATTATCACAAGCTACACAACAGAACACTCATATTCGGCCCTAAAGAGATTCAAAATGTTCTACATACAACAATGATTCAACAAAGACTGAATTCATTATCTTTATTATGTGTGAAACTATGTATTATCCAATAGCTTAATTTTGATGAAATCATTGAGGAATTTGTAAAAGCAAAAAACAGAAAGAAATGCTCTTAACTGTCTAAAAATAAAATATACTAATTTGTTGTAATATTTGTTTTCTAAACAATAAATTTTCTTTTATGATATCTTTTCCTTTTTAATTATGTTGTTACTAAGTGCCATCAAGTCAGTTCAGACCCATAGCAACCCTATACAGGGTTTCCAAGGAGCAGCTGGTGAGCTTGAACCACTAACTTTGTGATTCAAATCAACTTAGCAGTCCAGCACATTAACCCACAGCGCCACACCAGGACTCCTTATAATTATTATTCACTATTTTAAAAGAAGTAAAATTGAGGTATGAGCCATTTGAAGCACAATTAGTGAAAATCAGTTTTTCATTGCGGGAGATCAGAATTTTACATGAATTGTTGAAACAAGTAAGTTCACTGACTCTCTTTGTTGTTGAATATGTGAAATACTGCTTTTGTATTAAATGTGGTATATAGAAAAGTCTTAGTACTTCACACCAACTAAATGTTTTATAACCTAGTTCATCTTATCCTGTTGACATACACCCTTTTTGTGTTCAATCATTATTATAGTCACACTTTATAAGAAAATTACATCATAGATAGCTACAACACACAAACACATGCACACACCTATGAAGGGACTTCAAATAGTTCATGAAATAAATTCCATTATGTTTTAATTCTATTTTTCCATTAACTTTTTGAAACTTCCTCATATATAAATATCTATGTGGTTTGATTTGGTTTGGTTTCTTGGTTGGTTGCTTGCTTGCTTGGTTTTATAAGCAAAGTAGAGTTTCCTAGGCGGTGTATATAGTTTGCAATCCACTACTTGCCTAAAGGAGTCCTGGTGTGGCACCATAGGATAAGCACTTGACCTCAAGGTCAGTTTGAATTGCAAAGTCAGTGATTCAAACTCACCAGCAGCTCCTTGAAAACCCTACATACAGGGCCACTATGAATCAGAACTGACTTGACAGCACTTAACAACAACACCACCTTGCCTAAAGGCTGACAGGCTGAACCCATCCAGTAGTGACACTGAAGAAAAGCCTGGTTGTGTACTTCTGTAAATATTGGTGGGGGTGCTTATGTGCCGTGGAGTCGGTTCTGACTCATAATGACCCTGTACGGGGTTTCCGAGGCCATAAATCTTTACGGGAACAGAAAGCCTCATCTTTCTTCCGCAAAACAGCTGGTAGTTTTGAACTGCTGACCTTGAGGTTCACTGCCGGATTCATAGCCACTACACTATCAGAGCTCCTTTCTCTAAGAAAATCCTAATTGAGCAGGTCTACTTTATAATATATGTGGTCACCACAAATTAGAATTGACAGGATAATATCGGGTTTTTTGCTGTTTTGTTTTTAAAAAGAAAGATGCAGTGATTTTTAATATGTAATGTAAAGAGAACTATGGATAGTGTGTGGAAGATGATGTGACTGGAACCAGTTGGATTTAGAAACCTTACCTAATTACTTTGCTGTATGACTGAAGTGGGAAGAATACTTAAGTTATCGTGCTGGAGATTACTACTTGGCTGAACTGTAATTACAGAATTATTTTCCTTACAGGATTTTGTCTTAAGAGATATATGCGTCAGTCATTGTACTTTGAAGGGTGTCACATGATATTGCGTCTTACTCACCCTGTCATTACTCTCTTGTCTCATCTGGTTGGCCTGGGCAGCAGTTAGTCTCACAGGCCCCCAGACCCCCCTGTTCCTACTGGAAGCTCTCTTTCAGCTTTTCCAAGTCCTGCATCAGATACATGAATAATGCTGTGGCAAAGAGTGCCAATTCCTCCTCACCACCCAAACTGAGGGTAGTACGTTCCATATTTGGCCTCGTGAATTCTATATACTCTCATTGCTTCCAATATGTCCTTAAAAGCTCCAGTTCTTCCTCACTTCCTCCACATCTACCTTTTTTCTAAACTGCTAGCTCTGATGATTTACAGAGAATTCAGGCCCTCCATAAAATGCAAAGTTAACAGTTTCCTGTACATTCCTTTACTAGCTCCCACAATAAGGTCTAATCCCTATAGTAAATCACTATGCCATATCATTCATGATTCTGCTTCCCTGATCAAACCCTAGCTTATATGTGTTGTTGATACAGAGGGGGAAATGCAACTTTTAGTGTTTTAGGTAACTAAGGCAAAGAATGAAATTGACATATGTGGCAGGAGAATTGGGGAAGGTTATATCAGAGAGGTGGTACAAGGTCATATTACAGATGGAAACTTCAAACCTACAGTGTTTTCTTTAAGGCTGTTTAGGTAAAGTAAGCAGCGGCAATCAGTGGCATGAAGATGACATACTTGGTTTTTCCCCATGAGGGAAAAAGCCCTGAGTAATAAGGCCAGGTTACATTATCTTTATATAGGTCTGAGACAAACATGGCATGGTTTACCGTATTCTTCCCAGAATTCTGCCCTTCAAGTTCTTATACTAGGCATTCTCATTGTCCAACTTTGTCAGCTGAACCAACAATGTCTAGGCACTTTACAATATCTTAGGAAATATGGAGGAAAACAGGGCATGAGATATACTCTTGGTTCCTTAGGGGAATAGCTTTCATAAATGAAAACATCAGTGGTTTGTTTTCTACTGTATTTCCTAACTGAACTCCAGAGAATTGGGAACAAAGGCACATGATGCTTTCATGAAGAGGGCATGTTGTAAGTCACTACAGCTCCCTCAGATAGGGAGAGCACTGCAATAGCTTGGAGGAGATCACTCAGACTCAAGAGGAGTTGAATGCTTGCCAAAGATCAAGTAAGTCTGGGACAGCAGTATATATGGTTGAGATGGTTAGAGGGACCCACTCACACTTAAAGTAAACACATTTACACATACTCACAAGTTGGGGACTTTGGATAGAACATGCTCAAATATGAGAAAATTATTCTATTCATGCTACGTTAGATCTGTGTCTCTGTTTGCACTTTCCAGGATAACAACTCAAAGGGGCCAGAAGAACACAATTATCACAGTGAAAGGGAAGAAGAAATTGTATTATAATTTCATAATTCAATGTTCAGTCAGATTTCAGGATAACTGATGGATGAAAGAGCAGCGGAATTAAAGGAGAAGGTTCAGGACTGGTAAATAATTATATAGGCAAGGTTATCCATTGAAATTTCTGTGGAGACTTTGTTCCATAGCACATCTGGTCAAATTACCCTGAACTCACAGTCAGTTAGAATATGGTCATCATACAGAAGGCAAGAAAGTGAAAAGGGAAGACTCTCTCTAATTCCACAGCTCATTCTCTCTCTCTCTTTCACACTCTCTCTTATCTTACCACCCCCATTCTATGATGTATTTTCCCAAAATCTCTAGGGAACTAAGATAAAAAGGAGATGGATAAGCACATTTCTCCCTTAATTCTCTACATTTCTGAAGGATAGCAGTGGTACAGACAAATATATTTCTAATATCTCTGTGGGAGAATAAGGTTGGGAAATGTTTAAGAATGAATGAATAATATCAGAGTCCATGAATTCACAGTCTTATTTATATTTAAGCAAAATCAAAACCATGGGATGGAACAACCTAACAAGACCCTCTGAATTCATACTCCTGGGGCTATCCTCTAGGCCTGAGGACCAGAAACTTCTCTTTGTCTTCTTTCTAATTATCTACCTCATCACTGTGATGGGAAACCTGATCATTATCTTGGCCATCAATTCAGATACTCACCTACAAATCCCCATGTATTTCTTTTTGAGCATTCTGTCCTTTGTTGACATTTGCTATACAACAGTCATTACACCAAAGATGCTGATAAACTTCATATCAGAAACAAAGACCATATCCTATGGTGAGTGCCTGACCCAAATGTATTTCTTCATATTGTTTGGTAATGTAGATAGCTACCTGCTAGGGGCCATGGCCATTGACCGCTATGTGGCCATATGCAACCCCTTTCGTTACATCACCATCATGAACCATAAATGTTGTATCTTACTGCTCGTTATCTCCTTCTGTGTCCCATTCCTCCACTCACTCCTGCATGTCTACCTGATTGATCAACTTTCCTTCTGTGCTTCCAATATTATTCATCACTTCATCTGTGATGTCAACCCAGTGCTAAAGTTATCTTGTTCATCTACATTTGTTAATGAAATACTGATAAAAACTGAAGGACTATCTGTCGTATTGACCCCCTTTTCGTGCATCATCATCTCATATCTGAGAATCCTCATCACTGTTCTAAAGATCCCTTCAGCTGCTGGAAAGTACAAAGCCTTCTCTACCTGTGGCTCTCATCTCACTGTAGTGATCCTGTTTTATGGGAGTGTTAGCTATGTCTATTTCCAGCCTCTTGCCAGCTACACTGTCAAGGACCGAATAGCAACAATCATCTATACCATATTAACCTCCATGTTAAACCCTTTTATATACAGTCTGAGAAACAAAGACATGAAGCGGGGCTTGGGTAAGCTTATAGGTAGGATAAAGTCCCTCTGATGTGGTTTCATGCTAAACCTTGAGGAAACTCTGCAGAGACTTCAATCCTTGGTTGCAAGTTACTAGTGTCTTTGTCAACTGAGGAATATTTGTAAAGGTATTTTATGCATGATGAGAAAATATTCATTGACTATGCTAGGGTTTTCCCTGACATTTCCTACCTCTCCACCAGTAGTATCTGCCATTAGCTGATGGGAATGAGCTCTATCTATCTGAACCCTTTTGCCTTCTTTTAACCCTACTCCATCATACAATCCTATTTCCTCCAAACTTACTTGAAAATTTCCCTGTTGATTCTTTTGATGGAATTAATGTAAATTCAACAAGGGTACTTGGCAGGAAATATTTATGTCTTTCACAGATCTTGAGGTGTGTACACGTTTACATAAAGATATTTTTCCCCTTAATCTGTGGGAATCTTTATAAATGGTGCGTACATGCATATGTTTGTGTGTGTGTGTGTTCCATCCTCAACATTAGTTTGGGAAGGGACTTATCAAACACGTTGGAACTGCCTTCCCTTTCCTGCATCTTACCACCACAGCATAATGTTTTGGCTTCCATAAACATACATTTCTTAATATAATGTGTAAACTCAATGTGTTACTGTTAATGAGTCAACTTTAGATTTTGGTTCAATGGAAAATAAATTCTATACTATGTCTCAGTACTTATTCTCTTTAGTTAGTCTCTCAAGTACTTCTCACTATTTCATCCCTCTTTATCCATCTTTTCCATATTCATCTCCCTAAATATGATTGTTTCTAATATTTTCTCCATCTATATATCATTCATAAGAATATTTTATCACATATCATTATATTGATGGTGCAGGATTGGGTTATGTTTCGTTCTGTTGTACATAGGGTCACTATGAATCGGAACTGACTTGATGGCAGCGAACAGTATCACTAACATACTAACAATTCCCAATTCTCACTAGGATGTTAATAAAGGAGGACATATTAAAGTTTCTTTCCTCCACCTATTCCTCATGGACAATTATATTTTACTTGAGTCAAGATCTTCCCTCAAAGAAATTTAGATCTAGCCACCAAACTTCAAAAAAGGGACATATGAGGGGGCTTCAAAAAGCTTGTGGGGAAAAAAACACATTATCTTCTCATTTCATTTTTCTATAAACTTCTTGAAGCCCTCTAATATGATTGAGAATCAGGGACTGAATACTCTATCTACTCTGATGTTGCTGCTCAATGCAGCTACCTGCAAGCAGCACAATTACCTGAAATGAATATGTTCAAGAACTTTATTCCTTAGCGGTATAGGTAACAAATGACTATTACATCCCATGCAAATCTGATCATTGGTACTGAATATCTAAGGGACACCGTATTGAAGGAGTCTTGGTGTAGCGCTGTGGGCTAATACACTGGACTGCAAAGTGGTTTGAACCACAAGTTCAGTGGTTCAAGCTCACCAGACACTCCTTGGAAACACTATATAGGGTCGCAATGGGCTGGAAACAACTCAACTGCAATTAACAACAACAACAACTATATTGAAAGAGACTTGACTAGCCATCTCTTGACTTTACAGGGCAAAAAAATCATAATTAATTTGCAATGTCTACTGTGAACATGGGAATAAGGGTGGTGAGTACACATGCCACATAGATGATATTTTAGCTCTAGACCAATATTCAGTATGCTGTATGTAGATTTTTGCTTTCAGAAATAACATGTGGGTAAATTCAAATGCTAGTGGGATAATACCCTCCAATACATTACAAGACCCTACCTGGCACCAGGGCTTAACTGATGAGAGCTGAGAAATATAACAATCATTGTTTGAAAGAGGGAACAAATCTTTACAACAAGGATCATTCCCACCCCCTCCATACACAGAGTATACAGGAATGGGCAACTTGGACATTGGCTACCCAAAACGGGGTGAGTACAAAGGCAAGAAGTGACTGGCTTACAAGCTTTCAAGAGGGAACCTAGATCCAGAGGGCATGGAGAAATGTAGACTCTCCACTGAGTAGTATCCAATCTGTTTGGGCGGGGCTGATGAAAGGCAATGTGGATAGGTATCTTGTGATACAATAGTGAATAATTGTTATCAGGACTGATTGTGAGGGTTGGAAAGGTAAAGATAGACGTTTTGTAGCAAGGAGGGGGTGATTAACTTTGCAGTCTAGGAGCAGAGGTCCTTGGGACCATCAAGGGAGAAGATTGGTGAGCAGGACCCTACCCAGAGAAGCAGTGATGCCTGACATGGAGGCAGAGACAATAACGTGAAGAGATGGAGCAGCTGGGGACTTTAGACCAGAGAGGGAGAGGGGCTGTGTGCTGATCACTGGGAGGGGGCAGGCTTGCAGGGTATATACCCTCTGGCTGGTTGATGATGTACGGAGGGGATTGTAACCATGGCAATGAAATGATATACGATAGAATGAATGTAAAGCTAATGTTCTCCTATGTAAACTATCACATAATTCACACTAAAACATTAAAAAATTTTAAAAGACTAAAATAATAGCTAAAGCCTTTCCTGAATTATGATACTTTTGGAAGTTCAAATATTTCAAAACTGAGTTGACTACTTCTCCATTCTCCATGTGTCAGTAACTATGACTACAGTGGTTCCCAGAACTGATCAGTTTTTCATCCCAATGTCTCTCTGTATTTATTTCATCTGTATTAATGTATATGAGCAATAAGGTTAGGTTGAAAAATCTATTGATAGTCTTTTTTTCCTTTTAAGCTACTTAGTCTGTATGAGGAATTTATCAGACACCACACAGAGTTTTTATTTGATGACACCTTACTCCATTCAGAGATTTTAATGTCATACTTATCATTTAAGTTTCCCATCAAAGTGAGTATTAATTGACTTTTGTTTCTCCAAGAGTTTCTGTTTTATTTTGATGCAATAGCTCTTTCAACTCTACCAGGCCTCTGGATTCATTCATTATTTCTATACCTTTTAGACCTACTTAAAAATTGGACAATTCTCTAATGAGTTCAGTTCCTTCTTATAGTATTTTTCCAAAAGTTTCCACTGCCTTCCAGAGATATAAGATCATTAGTAATCTGATCTACCTCTCAAGTTATCAATGAAAAAACTCACACCAAATATTTCTCCATGATATGGATTACCAAATTTCCAGTCATATTTTCAGCCTTTAATAATAGTTTCCTTATATCTCACTACTCTTACACTTGTACTCTTACCATGCAAGTTACCCTTCTCTTTTATACAAAATTGTAAACTAGCATTGAATTGAAAACAAGAATTGAGGTATGACTTTCTACTCCTAGCGCCCCACCCCCAAAAATTAAAATCAAAGCACAAATTACATTGATTGTAGATTTTGTTTCATTCCTTTTGTAACTTATTTTAGTTTTACTCCATAAAATCTATAAGAATTTAGATATTGTTTTATGCTAGGTAATATCATAAAAATAATCTAAATCGATTGGGGAATCCTAGACAATGTTTTCTTGTTATCAATATAATTCATCCTATGTGTACAATTGCAGGATAATGCGCTGGATTGAAAAGTCAGTTTGAACCACAAGGTAGGTGGTTCAAACCCACCAGTCATTACTCAAAAACCCTCTACAGGGTCACTATGGATTGGAACTGACTCAATGATACTTAACCACAACAACATGCTTTAACAAAGCAGATTTGACCCATAATTTGATTAAAGATCTTTTCTCTATTTCATGGGGTATGTTGTCTAAGGATTTATTCTCTACCTCCTGGTTCTGCCAAGTGCATAGAGACTTTCATCCTGGAGTTCATGATTCAAAAAAGTTAGAGATCTTTTAGCCCACTCAGATTGTGAATAACAAAAATCAAACTAATAGAAGACTATGTTAAGAATGTTCATGTGCCTCACATTCTTAGATGTGCTTTATATATGTGTTGTTGTTGTTGTTGTAAGTGCCATCGAGTCAATTCCAACCCATAGCGACCCTGTATAGGGTTTCCAAGGAGCAGCTGAACTGCCGACCTTGCAGTTCAAATGGCTTTGCAGTCTGGCGCATTAACCCACAGTGCCACACCAGGACTCCTTTATATAAATAGCACCATTAAAATGTCTCTAGAATTGTGACTGTGTACCATTACTTGATTTTTACATGAAGTCAAATGAGGCAAAGAAAGGTTAAATGAGTCACTAAAGATCCCACAGCTGGAGATGAAACAACTACAATTCAAATTACCAAAAACAGGTTGGATTATTGTACGAGGAGGGGAAGGATTTACTGCAATAGGAAAAATAACACCACTGTAACACCTTGAAGCATCTCCAAAGTCAAACAGAAAACAGCTTTTCATTAATAGGAAGAAGTGAATGAGTGTGAAGAAGTGGGATAGAGTGTGGGGAAGTGGGATAAGTTGATGAGAGTGGCGAGATTAGGTATGATCATAGAATGTTTTCCCCTTAGATGAGTGGCTAGTCACTAGGAGTCGTTAAGAGGGATTGTATATTGACACAGACTGAGGCAGGGTCAAAGTTCAGCCATTTCCCAGAATACACCAGGGTGGGTACATTTTAATTGTCACTGTTTTGCAGGAGCAAAAGGCTCAAATAAAATTCAGCACTATCAAAGGAATTTATTGTATGTACTCAAAAGGGAAAAAAAGAAGACATTAATCTTCATGGCACTGCTAGATCTCACAGAGGAAACCAAAGCATGATCAAGACCCACATAGCTGGAACATGGTTCAGGTACTGGGATGTTATTTAGAAGAAAATAAAAGATCCATGAAAATGTCATCTTACTGTTTTTCCAGCAGTCAGTTCACAGAAGGGGATGTGATCTTGGAAAACCGGGGGTGTGTCAGGGGGAGCCACTGTCATCAAGTAAATTCTGACTATGGAGCCGAAAACCTCCTCCTTCTTCCATGGAGTGGCTGGTGGATTTGAACTTGCAGTTAGCAATCCAACACAGAGCTCACAATACCACCAGGGCTCCTTGTGATCATGAAAAGCACCCACAATATAAGAGGTTTCTCTCAATTACTCTTCTGTGAGGATGTATAGGAGAAAGGAATCAACCAGCTGGTGTTAACTGAATATTATGTATGGATAAAGCATACATAAAGGATCAGTGACTTGTCAAAGGATATTTATAAGAACATGTTGATAAAATGATCACCTGGAAACTGTTCCCTCAATGAAAGTGTAAACCCCTTCCCTAAACACACACAAATATATTCCAAACATTTTTGGCAAACCCTAATCTACTCAGGACAACCTGAGTAATTGGAAAGGGTTTAGTTGCACATGTAGGCCAATGTGGGGAATAGCAGAAACAGAAGGTTTCAGAGAGGAACTTTTAGAATTCTTGGCAATGTATTTAAATGTCCATTGACCTTAGAATTGAGGGTTCTGGTATGGTGCTGTGGGTTAATGCGCCAGACTGCAAAGCTGTTTGAACTGCAAGGTCGATGGTTCAAGCTCACCAGCTGCTCCTCAGAAACACTATACAGGGTCACTATGAGTCAGAATTGACTCGACGGCACTTAACAACAACAACACCAAGCCAACGTTACCTGGATTTCCAACAGAAGCTGAAAAATTGACTATTAAATACCAGCCACCATACATCAAGCCTTTAAATGTAAAAGTTATCAGTTTTACATATATCATCATTCTAGTCCTCATTAACTTAAAAAAACAACAGCAACAACAAAAAAAACCCTACTGACATCAAGTTGATTCCAATTCATAGCAACCCTCTTTAGGATTTCCAATGTTGTAAATCTTTATGAGATCAGAAAGCCTCATCTTTCTGCTGCTGAGCAACTGGTGGGTTTCAACTGTGGCCCTTGCTTATTCTACAGGTCCCCAATTCATTGTTTCCATATCTCTGATGTGAACAATGAGAATGTAAAAAAAAAAACAACATTGAATCCTGCCTCCACGATCCTGGAGAACAAGATGGTGCCTGCTATCCCTGCTGTTTGCTCTGAATGGAATCCCTGGATACAGTGGGAGAAAAAACTCAGTGCTGTATCAGTTTATTCAAAGATTTCTATTCGTATTTCAATTCCCAGAGCCTTGTTTTTAGCCAATGCCTTCAGTGCAACTTGGACTTCTTCCTTCAGAACCATCAATTCTTGACCACATGCTACCTCCTGAAATGGCTGAGCATTCACCAATTATGTTTGGTATAGTGATCCTGTGTATTCCTTACATCTTCTTTTGATGATTTCTGCATTATTCAATAGTTTGCCCATAGAATCCTTCAATATTATAAGTCAGGGCATGAATTTTTTCTTCAGTTTTTTCAGCTTCAAAATGCTGAGCATGTTCTTCCCTTTTGGTTTTCTGTTCAGCTCTTTTACTGCTTCATTTTTTCCAGTTGCTTTAGATTCTCTATGCTACAGAGCAAGTTTCAGAGTCTCTTAAGACATCCATTTCAGTGTTTGCTTTCTCTCCTGCCTTTTTGAGGACCTTTTGTTTTCTTCATGTATGCTGTCCTTGATGTTATCCCACAACTCTTCTGGTCTTCAGTCGTTAGTGTCTAACACATAAATCTGTTCTCAAGATGATCTCTACGTTCGGAAGGGATATAACTCATCTGTCAGTTGTTTGTATCACAGGTGCTTGTGTGTTATAGAGATGCTGGAAGCTATGCTACCAATTTGGAAATGCCAGCAGGGTAAACCATGGTAGACAAGCTTCAACAGAGCTTCTGGACAAAAGCTGATTAAGAAGGAAAAGTAGACCATTTCTGAAAAGGTTTTTTTTGCTGTTCTAAGGTACCATTGAGTCAGTTCTAACTCATAGTGACCCACCCTATGCACAAGAGAATGAAACACTGCACAGTCCTATACCATCCTCACCATTGTTGTTATTCTTGAGTCGATTGCTGTTGCCACAGTGTCACTCCATCTTGTTGAGTGTCTTCCTCTTATTTGTTGTCCCTTCAATTTACCAAGCATGATGTCCTTCTCCAGGGATTGGTTGCTCCTGATAGCATGTATGAAGTATGAGAGATAAAGTCTCACCATCCTAGCTTCTAAAGAGCACTTCACCTGTACTTCTTCCAACACACATTTATCTGTTCTTCTGGCAGTCCATGGTACTTTTAATATTCTTCTCCAACACCATAATTCAAATGCATCAATTTTATATGCTATTTCTTATTCATTATCCAAGCTTCACATGGATATGAGGCTATTGAAAATACCATGGCTTGGGTCAGGAACACCTTAGTCCTCAAAGTGACATCTTTTCTCTGGAACACTCTAAAGAGATCTTGTTCAGAAGATTTGTTGAATCATTTGCTTTCTTGACTGCAGCTTCTATGAGTATTGATAGTAGATCCAAACAAAATTAAGTCTTTGACAACTTCAATATTTTCTCCTATGATCATGATCAGCCTTAGTCCAGAAGCTCTGTTGAAACTTGTCTACCATGGTTTACCCTGCTGACATTTCGAAATTGGTAGCATAGCTTCCAGCATCTCTACAACACACAAGCACCTGTGATACGAACAACTGACAGATCAGTGGAGAGGATTTTTGTTTTGTTTTCACTGAGGTGCAACCCACACTGAAAGCTGTGGTCTTTGATCTTCATCAGTAAGTATTTTAAGTCCTCTTCACTCTTAGCAAGCAAGGTTGTATCATCTGCATATCACAGGTTATCAATGAGTCTTCCTCCAAACTTGATGTTATGTTCTTCTTCATAAAATCTAGTTTTTCGGATTATTTTCTCAGTATTCAGATTGAATGAGTATAGTAAAAGAATACAACCCTAAAGCACACCTTTCCTGATTTTAACCTATTTAGTACCCCCTGTTCTGTTCTGATGAGGCTGTGGAGAGACTGGGACACTCCTATATTGCTGGGGGGACTGTAAAATGGTGTAACCATGGTGGAAAATGGTATGGCACTTCCTCAAAAACAGAAATACTGTATGACTTATCAATCATTCTATTTTGTATATATCCTCAAGAAATCAAAGCCATGACACAAATAGATACATGCACACCCAGTACTCACAGTAGCAAAAAGATGGCAACAGCTTAAATACTCATCAATGGAAGAATGGATAAACAAACTTTGGTGCATACACACAATGGAATACTATGCAACATTGAAAAATAACAATGAATCTGTGAAACACTTCATAACCTGGGTGAACCTGGAGAGTATTATGCTAAGACAATCACAGTAGGGCAAATATTTTATGAGACCACTATTATAAAAACACAAGAAATGGTTTACATGTTAAAAGAAACTTTCTTTGATGACTACCAGGGGTGTGGGTGAAAGGAGTGAAAGGGGTGGAATTAATTCACTGGCCAGAGGGTAGACACCTATTACCTTGGGTGATAGGGAAAACAATATACAATATGAGAGAGCTTGGCAGAAGAATAGTGAAGACAAGTAAAGACACAGGGAGACTGTTAAGGGTTAAAGAGAATCGAGGTAAATACTGTTACATACACAACTCTCTAACATCAGTGTTCAATGTGTAGATATATAGACAAATACACAAGCTGGACACATATGGGAGGGAGAGTGGGAGTATGCCCACAAACATATACAGCTTGCCAAAGTGGTGGAAATATTGCTACAAGATCATATAAATCTTTATTAAACAAAAAATATTAATATGTGAAGCTATTGCTTCATGACACATCCTCCATCTAGGAATATACACTGCTGAAGTCTGTGTTTCCATCTCTGGTAGCATACTGGTTATGAATCGGGCTGCTAATCTCACAGTCAGCAGTTCGAAACTACGTGCTGTTCCTCGGGAGAAAGATGAGGCTTTCTGCTCCTGTAAAGATTTACAGCCTTGGAAACCCTGTACAGGGTCGCTATGAATCAGAACTGACTCCATGGCACATAACCACCACCACCACCACCCTTTCTCTAAAGAATTCTATGTTCTTTGATTTACAGCAGTTTTGACATGCAGGAGGAACGCAAATCATATTCTTTTAAAATGTTAATTGAGTTTGGTTATCTAAACTAAGACTCAACAGGCAAGAACAGGGCTCTAGGGCTATCATTGTGTTCTGTCGAGTTGGTTCCGACTCATAGTGACCCTGTATAGGGTTTCCGAAGAGAGGCTGGTGGGTTTGAATTGCTGACCTTGTTGTTAGCAGTCTAGTTTTTATCCTACAGTGCCAAACTAGGGCTGTAGTGTAGATAGTGTTATGTATCACAATGAAATTATTGTAGCACAGCCTTTTCTACCTTTTAAGAATAAACATTAATGTGATGAAAAATAATTCCTTGACGCAATGTCCCGGGACTTTTTCTCAGCAATACAGTTTTTGATTTTCTTAAAACTTCTCCATAATAAGCCCCTATGGTCATCCTGTGACCTTCAACAAAGTCTATCAAGATTACCCCTTTGGTGCTGGGGTGGGGGGTTGATGGGCAATACACAAGAAGGGGGAGGAGAATGGAAGAACAAGGCGGATGGGAGAGCAGTTAGGCAGGTTCGCATGGGCTAAATGGGACAGAGGTAAATGATGATGTATGCACAACCTTGGAACAACAGGGTTTCGTGATACAGGGATTGAGGCATGGTTTGCAAGGGTAAAAGAGGGGAATGATGTTAAGATACTTGGCTGTCTTTTGAACCTCAGTTTCCCTTGCCTACCATTGTGAAATAGACACTTGAGGAAGGGGGAAAAGGAATAGCCAGACACATTACAATAGAAAGCTTGTAAGTCCATCTTCAGCCTATAACTAATTGGAATAACTTAAAGGGGGCTAGAAATTGCCCACTGAAAGAGACCTCCTGTGGAGCTTTTGAACTGCATAAGACCATAGGAGGAAACCAGAACCCCATCCAGAATTGTCTGAGGTGGGAAATTTCCACTGGAAAGGA
>NW_006408599.1:100275-101536 GCF_000296735.1 Chrysochloris asiatica | reverse complement strand
TGGACAGATGGAGATGCTGGGGACACTGGACTCAGGGAGGGAGAAGGGCTGTGTGCTGACGGTCAGGGGGGGCAGGCCTGTAGAGTGTATCCTTTGGTTATTTGATGATGCATGGAAGGGACTGTAATCATTGCAATGAAATGAAATACAATAGGATGAATGTAAAACTGATGTTCTCCCATGTAAACCCACATAATTCACAATAAAAACTTTTTATAAAAAAAGAATTATTTTACTTTAGTAATTAAAAGAAAACATGAATATACTGCCTTATTTGAAGAATCTTCTCTCAAACTTGACACAGGAGCTATTTCATATGAATTAACATAATTGTTGACATTTGGAAATAGTTCTTCAAAAGATGCTTTTTGCATGAAGAACAAATCAATAAAAAAAAATTTAAAAAAAAGATTATCCCTTTGACTTCTGAAAAAAAGTTACCATAACATTCTGAAATGACCTCTTTGACCTAGGTTTAACTGGTGCAGCAGACCCCCTCTGTAAACCTTCAAAGAGATTGGGTGAACCAGGCACAGAGAATCATTGGCCATTGTAGACATCTACACTAGCTTAATCACATGTTGCACTACATATAGAGATTCAAAAGCAGAGATATGGAGCCACCCGAAGAGAGAAAACACTTGTAATTTCTCTGGATCTTGAGAGACACTCTGGCCCAAATTAATGGATGTTTGTTTTTCAAGCTCTTTTCCCCACCTGAATCTCAGGGACTTAGTGAACAGATATATAGATGTTCTCATGAGGAAAGCAGGAGCCATTAGTGTCTGTAGCTAATAAAGGATGGTAAGAAGCCACAGAAGGGAGCACTCAGATTGAAGAAGCATTAAGAGAGTTTCTGTAATTGACTATCTTTTCTTTTTGTCGTCTTTTTGACTAATCATTCTATGGAACATAAATGATGGAAATAGAATGAATACATGATGAGACAATATTTCAATGTCCTTTCCAGGTGAGAAATCAACTTTGAGAGTGCTTGGTGAGAACCTAGACATCTGGACCTCAGAGAGATACTTAGTGATCAACTAAATAAGTGAACTATACGCACACCAATGTTCATAGCAGCACTATTTACAATAACAAAAAGATGGAGATAGCCAAAGTGCCCATCAACTGAGAATGGATAAACAAACTGTGGCACATACACACAATGGAATATTATGCTACCTTGAAGAATAACAAGGAAGCTGCAAGCCACCGCATAACATGGATGAACCTTGAGGACATAATGTTGAGTGAAATT
>NW_006408599.1:94768-97444 GCF_000296735.1 Chrysochloris asiatica | reverse complement strand
ACTGACAACCGGGGGGTAGGCTTGTAGGGTATACCCTTTGGTTGGTTGATGATGCATGGAGGGAATTGTAACCATGGCAATGAAACGATATACGATAGGATGAATGTAAAACTAATGTTCTCCCATGTAAACTATCACATAATTCACAATAAAACATTAATAATAATTTAAAAACTAATGTTCTCCCATGTAAACTACCACATAATTCACAATAAAACATTTCAATAAATAAATAAATGACCTAACTTATGTGTACCTTAAATGCAGATTTTCCTCTAAATATCTGTATTAGTTTAATTTTTTAATAGCCTAGTCTACTTCCAGAGTTCTGGTTTGGTGCTGTAGGGTAACCACTGAACTGCAAGGTCAGTTTGAACCACAAAGTCTGAGGTTCAAACCCACCAGCCACTCGTAGGAAACCCTATACAGGGTCACTATAAGTAGGAACCAACTCGATGGCACTTAGCTGCAAGCTAACAATCTACTTGTGAATTACATTCCTCTAACCTCAAGATATGATTCATCGCCCAAACAGACGGGACATTAGAAGAATTTTTTCACACAAATTTGCTTCTTCACTTTTGTTCTCTTTTCATACATTTCCTCCTAAAGCTGTTTATATTCTAGATTAGAAGAAATTCAATAAGAAAATATGTAATAAATTCAAGTGTGATATGTGCTACCAGATAAGAAAACAAGGCAAGATGGTGGAGATTAATATGCATGAGGAGCAATTTTAGAATTTGTGGAAACACTTCCTTTAAAGGTGATATTTAAACAAAGGCCTGAATAAGGTAATGAGGCAAGTTACAGAAAAACATGAAGGAAGAGTGTTTCAGGTACTAGGAATTTCAACTGAAAAGGTCCCAAATCAAGAATGAACTTGGTGTCTCTGAAGCACAAGTCTACAGGTGTGGCTAGAAAACATTGAGAGAGTGAAAGAAAATGAAATTAGAGGAGAATGGAAGGCCAAATCATGTAAAGGCTGTAGGGCATAGCAAAGAGTTCAGATTTTATCCCAGAGATGAAAAGGCTTTAAGGGATATTGAGCAGAGGGACTAATATAATCTGAGCTTTTTAAAAAATATATATCATTATGGCTCCTACAATTTAGGAGTTTACTGTAATATTGTAACTGAGACATGATGGTGTCTTGAACTAGAGTAGTACTTGATGAATGATTGTATGAAGATATGAAGGAAAAAAAAAACAATAAAGAATGAATCCTGAGTGTGGTTGAGCCATTTATAAAGATGTTACTGTTGTTGTTGTTAAGTGCCATCAAGTCGGTTCCAACTCATAGCAACCCTGTATAAGGTTTCCAAGGAGCAGCTGGTGAGCTTAAGCCACCACCCTTGCAGTACAAATCAACTGTGCAGTCCTAGAAAGTACTAAATAAAGATAAATAAGGAGGGGGAATCATGAGAGGTTTTCTCTTCTTTCTTTGCATGAGACATGCAGGTATTGATGTGGATTTGCAGTTGGATATATGAGTTTAAAGCTCAGGGGAGAATTCAGAATTAGAGATAAATTTTAGATTTTTGGCATATAAATGAAGTTTAAAATAAAGGGACTGCTTACAATCACAAACGGACTAGAACATTTGTAGGAAATCTTTTTTTTCTGCAAAGTTATAGCATCATTCACGGGTCATACAAACTCATCAACTTAAAAATTAGCCTGCTATATTTGGTCAAACATTTAACTTCTGGTGTGGTGCTGTAGGATCAGCTCTGGACTGCAAACCACCAGGTTGGCTGTTCAAACCCACCAGCTGCTCCTCGGAAACCCTGTTATACAGGTTCACTACGAATCAGAACCGACTCAACAGCACTTAACAACAACAACAATGTGGTGACTGGAACTGTGGTTGCCTTGGCATGGCCAGAGCAAACGTCCAACCACAGGCAGGACATTCCCCACCCTGGAGTAGAAGAAAAAAGGATAGATAAATGAGCCTTGGGGCACACCAACATTTAAAACAAGGGAAAAGGAGACAAATTTAATCTACCAACAAAAAGTGAAAACCCTGAAAAGTGGTATCTGGAAAGCTAAATTTTAAAAAGTATTTCAAAAAGAAGAAAATAGTTAACAATATAAAATGCTTACTCAAGGGAAAGTTAATAGTGACAAAAAGTCCTTCACTGGATTAGTGAGGACAAAATCCTTATTGGATTTGGTTAAGTAGAGAATGTGAGAAGAGGGCATGGAGGTTAAGAGATTAGAAAACTAAAAAGTTGCTGCAAAGTATAAAAGTAGTGGAGAGGATATGATCAGAGGTAACAGGATGCCACAAGCCGCATGACCCTAGGGAAAATGAAGACATTGGTAAAGGAGTCCATCTATACTGAGGTTTGAAGATTATCTTGACCAGGTTTTCTCTGCCCCAACCTAGCTCTCTGACCTTTAATGATACTGGATACATCGTCCAATAAATCTCACAGAGAGCTTTAGAAAACTGGGGATAGGGTTTATAACAATTCTTTATAGGGTTTCTGAGGCTGTAACTCTACCAGAAAGCATCATCTTGCTCCTGCAGAGCAAGTAAGTTTGAACTGCCAACTTTGTGGTTAGCAAATCCAGCACTTATCTGACAGAAATGTTGTTGTTGTTGTTGTTGTTGTTGTTGTTAAGTGCTGTCAAGTCAGTTCTGACTCATAGTGACTCTGCATAGGG
>NW_006408599.1:90074-93869 GCF_000296735.1 Chrysochloris asiatica | reverse complement strand
TTATAGAGAGGTAATAATAAGTAGGCAGGGGCCTGTGAGTATATTAGATCCTTTAGTATGCTAAGGCCCTAAAAGAAACAGACAAAGAATTTACCCTGAGATTTACAAAGAAGTATAGGGCTAAGTGCCTTTTCTCATGGTATCTTGGGAGATCAGTATTAAAGAAACACCCTGTATTATTTTCTAATCATATGTATGTCTCTGTATGCATGTGTGTGTTTTCTAGAGGGGAGGGATTTTTCACCTTTAAAAGTGCAAGTGTTAGAAAAATTGTCTGACAATATTATAATTCAATTCAATATTCTTTACATGATGTTCTTGCTTCCATAATAAATCATGTGGTGAGAAACACCCCAGTTTAAGGGAATGATTGTTCATTATCCATAAACTAGCTGAGATGGATATCTCCTGGTTATCTAGATGTGGGGTAACCAATGATAATCTTTAATCAAAGCTGACTTGAACACTATTCAAAGTCTGCATCTATGCTCCTGTCATTCTTAGTCACAGAGCAAGGAAAAGGGAATCAATATGCTAAACAATTTCTCTAGCTCTTCCTCTACCCTTCTCCCCACCCTTGTCTTTGTTTTCTACATATTTCTATCTCCAAGATTTAAAAAGAAGTGAAAACACATTTCAGCTCTGAATTTTCTATATTATGGAAGAAAAGCAAACATCTGAGAAAATTATCTGGTAAGAACTGCTCAGTGTTAAGAATAAAATGAGATGCATGCTCTAGATGGCATAAAAGTCAGTAATGGTAACTGTTATAATGTTAATCTGCATGTGCACACAAGTCCATGAGAATGTTTACCCTAACAAGACCCATGGAATTCATCCTCTTGGGACGCTCCACTAGGGCACAGGACCAGAAACCACTCTTTGCCCTCTTTTTAATAATGTACATGGTAACCTTAATGGGAAACTTGCTCATCATCTTGGCCATACAGTCTGATCCTAAAATCCAAAATCTCATGTATTTTTTTCTAAACATCTTGTCTTTTGTTGATATTTGCTACACTACAGTTACAGTCCCCAAGATGCTAATAAACCTCTTATCAGAGACTAATACTATTGCCTATGCTGAATGTCTGACACAGATGTATTTCTTCTTAGTTTTTGGAAACACAGACAGCTATCTACTAGCAGCTATGGCAATTGACCGCTATGTGGCTATTTGCAATCCCTTCCACTATGTCACTGTTATGAACCATACACACTGCCTGTTGCTACTGTCCTTTTCCACGACTTTCTCCTGTTTCCACTCCCTCTTACACGTCTTCCTGGTGGATCGGCTCACTCACCTTTTGTGCTTCAAAAGTTATCCATCATTTTGTGTATGATGTTAACCCTGTTCTGAAACTGTCCTGCTCTCCTGCTTCAATCAATGAACTTGTGGCCCTACAGAAGGGATGGCCTCTGTGATGGCTCCATTTGTCTGTATCATCATCTCTTATCTGAAAATCCTCATTGCAGTTCTCAAGACCCCCTCAGCTTCCGGAAAATGCAGCTCCCGTCTCCACCTGCAGCTCCCATCTCACTGTGGTGACACTGTTTTATGGAAGCATTAGCTATGTCTATTCCAGCCCTTGTGCAGCTATACTATTAAGGACAGGACAGCAACAGTCATGTATACTACTACAGTGACATTGATGTTAAATCCATTTATCTACAGTCTAAGAAACAAAGACATGAAACAGGGCTTAGATAAATTGGTAAGCAGGATTAAGCTTCAGAGTGTCTAGAGAATCTAATAAAATCCACAGACCCTGATTACAAGGTGTGTGTCTTATGTGTGTGTGTAAAACAGCATCTGGTGCTCGTCTTTTTATTTAAGTTTTTATTGTGAATTGAGTGATGGTTTACATGGGAGAGCATCTGCTTTACTATCATTCTATCGTATTTTGTTTCATTTCAATGATTTCAATCCCCTCCATGCATGATCATTCAACAGCATGTGCTTCGAATCCCTCTGTTTTTTGTTTTTTGGGTTTGTTGTTGTTGTTATTTAATTTTTTAAACAGTGCTCTTCCATCAATTGTCTCTGCACCCTGTAGTTTTCCTTGTGGGCTTTGCCATTCCATGAATGAACAATTCTACCTATGTGTTAATACCCAGGTGCCCATCATAGATACATTTGAGAATGTCACAATCTTTTTATTCCTCCTGTATTTATTTGGTATTGCCTCTATTTCCTATATATTTTCTTGATAGGTTCACCCACATTTGATCACCTTACTACCAGAGAATTTTCGTACACACCTATGTTCACTTCTGTTTTATTATATTCTAATGACAAATTCCAGTCCTGGTATGCCACTGTAGGATAAGCACTGTACTGCTAACTACAAGGTTGGTGGTCAAACTTACAAGCTGCTGCTCCTTGTAAACCCTTTACAGGGTCACTATGAGTCAGAACTGATTTGATGGAACTTAACAACAACATATAAAAATCTACATATGAATATACTCATATAGCCAATCTGTTCTCATTGAAGCTGTTAAAAAAATTTTTTGCAGGGATAACTCTCTCTCTCTCTGTGTGTGTGTGTGTGTGTGTGTGTGTGTGGTCCCTCTCCATCAGACTTTTAGTTTCACAACTTCAGTGTCTGTGTTTCCCAATCACATCATAATAGAACTATTGTCCCTCCTTTTGCTTCATCCAGTAGCTGGGTGTCTTGGTCTCTAGAGTCATTAGATTCGCAAAAAATTATATCAGTTATCTAATTAAATGTTAGCAATACAGCTCCATACCTCTATTTATATTTGGCTCTCTACTTTTCCTCCCACCCCTACATATTCAAGGTACATGCTCTGACACTTCCTGAGGCTTGGTGTCTTGGCCCGTCCTCTCTAGAGATGTTTATATTTCCAACATCTCTTTTGGCCATTCTCCTTCAAAATAAACAAATGTTCATTCTATATAATAAGAAATGCTTCCTATCACAGGGTAGGGGATAGACACATCATAGTTCTGGTGTTGGATAGGGCAATACACAAGAAGGAGGAGGGGGATGGAAGAACAAAGTAGATAGGGAAACACTTAGGCAGGTTTGCATGGGCTAAACTGGACAGAGGTAAATAATGATGTATGTTCAACCTTGAAACAACAGGGCTGTATGATACAGGCATCAAGGCATAGTCTGAATGGGTCAAAGTGGGACAATAATGTTAAGATGCTTGACTTTTATGAATATTGGTTTCTCTTGCCTTTTATTATAAAATACATACTTAAGTGGGAAAGAAAGGAATACTGGGAAATATGATTACAGAAAGCTTGTAAGCCCATCTTCAGCCTATAACTGATTGGAATACCTAAAAGGGGTGCTAGAACTTGCCCAGTGAAATAGGCTTCTTGCGAAGTCTGTGTAATGTATAGGACCTTAGGTGGAATCCTAAGCCCCCTTCAGAACCTTCTGAGGTGGAACATTCCTACTTGAAAGGGCAAGCAGACCAGTCTGGAGTAGCTAGAGGAACAAAAGATATTCCTTAAAAGAAAGACCAACATAAAAAATAAAAAACAAAAACCAAAAACAGCAGTCTGACTGGCTACTACAAGAACAAACAAACTGTCCAACATGGAGCTATCAAGGCAAGCAATCAAGTCCCTTAAGGACAAACCCCTTTCCAAAACTAAAACTCAAAGGGAACACATAAGCAGGCATAGAAGCTTGCTGGCAACCACACTGGCCTACTGGTGAAGGAACTGGCAACGAACAAGGCACCAGGAATTGATGGAATCAAAACTGAAGTCTTTCAGGAAAGTGAGGCAGCACAGGAGGCACTCACTCATCT
>NW_006408599.1:76077-81930 GCF_000296735.1 Chrysochloris asiatica | reverse complement strand
TGTTTCTTCTCATTTTGAGTTGTGCCTCATCAGCAAATGAAAGTCCCAAATCTTTACTCTATTCATGTATCTTGGTCAATTCTACTTTGAGGAGGCAGCTCTTCCCTAATTGTATTTTGAGTGCCTTCCTATCTTCTGGCATTGTATCTGATCATGTTCTGCTGCTATTCATAAGGTTTTCAGTGACTAAACATTCACAGTAGTCTACCTCACCTTCTTCCTAGTCTGTCTTAGTCTGGAAGCTCTGCTGAAATCTGCCCACCAGGGTCAGCCTTGGTGGTGTTTAAAATACCAGTAGCATAGCTTCCAGCATCACATCAACACACAAGCCAACACAGTATAACAAACTGACAGATGAGTGGACACCTATGAGTGGAAGTCTTCAAAAAAGTCCATAAAAAAATTAATTATGTAATGATGGAATTTTTCCATGAAATTTTTGAAGCTCTTTGATATATCCAATTACTCTGATACCATTTATTGTCACTAATCACAAATTGTGTTTTCAAAATATTCTAAATACTCATATACATTTATCTCTCTTTTGTTTTATTGATATGCTCATCAATAAATGTTGAATTTTATTACCTACATTCTTACAAATAAATTTTTTTTTCAAAAGGAGTATATTTTAAACCCTTGTGGGGAAAGCCCTCCTAATTTATTAAAGTAAAATTTTTTCTTGGTCTATCTTAAACAAATTATTCTCAAGAAAATACTTGGCATTGGTTTATATATTCCATAAAACATCTTGAAATTCGAATCGGGGCTTGGTGTGGTTCTGTAGGATTAGCACTGGATTGCTAACTGCAAAGTTGGTAGTTCAAACCCACCAGCTCCTCTTGGAAACCTTATAGAGGGTAAGGTATAAGTCACAACAGACTCAACAGCACTTAGCAACAAGAGCAACATGAAATGATATATATTTCAGACGTGCTAATCCTCACAGTATTACAAAAGCATGCTGTATTCTTCTAAATACATAGGGCTTTCTGATATATTCTTTAGGAAGATTTACTTTTTCCCAGTATGTCTTCCACAATATTTTACTCTTCTACTTGTGTCTGCTTGCTCTATATGCCCTTTCTCTTTCCAAACATGCCCTTATAAAATAGATTTGGGTCCCCTCAACATTCTGGTCTTCTTTTTCTGAACAAACTACAATTTATCAAAGTCTTCAATAATGTGTAGTTCCAAAAATAGAGTATGATTCACTAGTTGGGTTCTGGCTGGCTGGCTGGCTGTGTGCCGTAGAGTCGGTTTCGACTCATAGTGATCCTGTACAGGGTTTCCGAGGCTGTAAATATTTACGGGAGCAGAATGCCTCCTCTTTCTCCCATGGAACAGCTGGTAGTTTCAAACTGCTGACCTTGCAGTTCTCAACCTGATTCGTAGCCACTACACTACCAGAGCTCCTTAGTTGAGTTCTAGGCAACTCAAATAAAAATGAGACTATTAATTCCCTCACACTAAATTCAGATTTGTTGATCTTTCCCTCACATTGCTGATTCACTTGTTGCTCGAGGTCAGTTAAACATTTCAAGACTCACCCAAAACAAAATTCTGGTTCAGGCTAATATTTTAGCAGAATTCTTTTGGCTGTTGTACCAGAGTAATAAAGGTAAAGCTCCTTCCTCACTCTCCTTGATCCCACTCATGCCCATAAAAAGATGAAGATTCTATTTGGATTATCAGATTTCAGGAGACTAAATGGGCTACAGTTGTGGGAGGTAGAGTCACCAGCATATTAAAAGCCATTTTTTTAGATGGGATTTTCACTTCCCAGTAGAATAAAAAACAGAGACAGAGTTATTCCAGAATGAGAACAGCCCAGCTATATCACAGTGATTAAAACCACAGACTAAAGTCTAAATTCCTATGCTTGAACCATTGCAATCTTGGGTGTGTTACCTTCATCTTTTTTAATCTGTGAAATGGTCCCAATATATTCTAGAACATCGTGAGGATCAAATAGAGAATATGCATTTGAGTTATGGTGGTGAAGAAGAGTACTGAAAGTATCATGGACTGCCCGAAAAACAAATAAGTCTGGTTTGGAAGAAGTATAGCAAAAATTTTCCTTAAAAGCCAGGATGGTGAGACTTCGTCTCTTACACTTTGGGCATGTTATTAGGAGGGAACAGTCCCTGGATGAGATCATCATGCTTGGTAAAATGTAGGGTGAATGAAAAAGAGGTAGACCCTCAACAAGATGGACTGGCCCAGTGGCAGCAGCAATGGACTCAATTGTGAGGATGGCCCAGGATGGGGCAGTGTTATAGTGTGTTGTGCATAGGGTTTCTCTGAGTCGGAACCAAGGCGACAGCACCTAACAACAAGAAGATAGCAAGATTAGTGCCTGTCTCAGAATGGGTATCCAGTAGATGTTGGTGTTTTTGTTACTTATTTTTTCCATTATTAATGCCTAAAGCAATAAGATGCAAGCCTAGGATTTGAACAGCAAATGAAGATAAACCAGAGTTTCCTCATCCAAAACTTACTTCATTTCAGTTATTTAAGCATAACTGATACTAGCTCTCCAGAGTAGCTCTCCAGAATCCTCTGTATGAGGACTCAGGACCTAATATCCAGAAATAATAAAGTCTTACTTTGCTTTCAGTTTATCTGGTTTTCTTGGGCAACATTTCCTTAGCAATTTCATGGGATGATGTCACTGGATCTTAGAGTAGAATCCAAGTTTTCTTGAGTTCCCTTATCATAATTTCTTCTAATAGCAATAATTTCTATCATCTGGGGAATAAACATATACTTATCACATTTTAAATAAATGTAAAAACATTAACCAATATATAATAGATTATCATGGTAATGTAAAGGTAACTACCACAAATCTTTTATCTACTATGTTACACACACATAGCATGTTTCCTTCCATATATTCATGCCATAATTCTGAATGATGACTATTAAGTACCTCATTTTAAAGCTACAGAAACTGTAGCTTACAGAGGTAAAGTGACTTGCCCAAAGTCAACAGCTAGAAAGTGGTATATCAAAATTCAAACTCAAAACCACTTACTCTAAATCCAAAGTAACTACCCAAACACCCTGGGGAGAATGTGGAGATATCTGAGAGCAAATATTTGTGTGAGAATGATGTCACTAGGACACCTCAATTTCTCTCAGATTCCGTCTTACCATTATTTCAGAAGAACTCTGAACCAGAGGAGTCAAAGTTCTAAACACTGGAGAAAAGCTCTTGCTTACAAGGGAGAGCATGTTTCCCTGACTAGACATGGGATGGGTGTGACTGGGAAAGAACTTTGTGTTGGAAATTGTGGCTACCATTGCACTGAGACTGATTTGCTATGCTTAGAGGCTTCGGGTTTAATTCCCAATCAAGCTCTCACTCAGGAGCAGTCAAACTTTTACTCCTTGACTCAATTTAATTAGACTGAAAAGAGCTGCCCAGAGTGGTTAGTTAGCATTGAAGAAAAAAGAAGCCTGGAGTTTCATAAGCAAGACCTCCCCCGAGCCTCATTAAGAGCTGAAATTGGACCCTGTCCCTCAGAGGCAATTTACACAATGATGGTTGTGGCTCAGAAACTTTTCTGACACAATGTCCTAAGTGAGGTTTTCCGGTTTTCCCCGTGGTCTGGTCTCAAGGGGACATATTCTGCTTTAATTCTAGAAAAGGATAAGCCATAACCCAGGGACTTTGCCTCCGCACATTTGAAGCCAATCCTCAAAGAATAGCATTAGAGGGAACTACTGAGTAACCATTTTTAGAAGACAATTTTTTAAAAACCAGTTTCATCCAGCTAGTCCTTTCTTCCCTTACGTTCTTTGAATACAATTATGATGAGGCGTACAATCAATTCCCCAATTTATTTCCATCTTCTAATTAGAAGTCTGTGATGGAGTCTGCTTTCTATAAAGCTTTGGTTCTCAATCTCCTCCGCACATTTAGAATCATCTGGGGAACTTTAAAAAGGTCATGAGACACAGGTCAATTAAATCAGAATCTCTGAGGATGGGACCCAGGTATCAGTATTTTCAGTGTTCCTTAGGTGATTCCAGTGAATAGCCAAAGTTGAAAATTGCTAATCTAAAGACAGGACCTCAGTTGGCTTGTAAAATTTATTAGCGCTGCTGTTGTGATTTTAGAGTTCAGCAAATTAAAACTTTCTTCCCCTATTGCTTAGGTATGTTTCATATAAAAAATACTTTTAAAAATTCACAGAAAAATAGAACTAAAAGATAATGGGATTTTTCCACAAACTTTTTGAAGCCCTGTCACATATCTCTTTTTTCCCCTCGTTTTTTGTGTGTCCATATTGGATGCTGATTGAGGACCCAAAGAAAGCACTATTCTAAAAATATTTTAATTCTATTTTTTTAGACTTCCACTTTTCTATTTTGCAATTGTTTGCTTCCTACATACACAGATGACACATAAAGGTAACTTAGTTGTGATATTCAAAGAGAAGCCATAAAATAAAGCTGAAAGTCCCTTTCATTCCTGCCTCAAAAATACTATATAAAACAATACAAGGGCAAGTCAAAGAAGTATTGCTAGAAAATAACTGAAACAGTTATTAAACAAAAATATCAAAATGTGGAGTTACTGTTTTTTGGTACATCCTCCTTCTGTGTCTTCACACTGCTGAAGATGATGTTTCTATCCCTCTAATTCTTCCCCCAAAATTTTGCCCTCTTCAATTTATACCACATCAAAACAACATTTTGACATCATTGAGGGACCCAAATCTTATTCTGGTTAGATGTTCTTTGAGTTTGGGGAGCAGAAAGAAATATGAAGCGGCAAGATCAGGGATGTAGGGTGGGTAGGGTAGGATTTCCCAACAAAATTCTTGTAGGATTTGTTGCAAATCTTCAATGATTTGGGAACATGTTCACTTGGGTTTTATTAAATATTTGGGATTAGCCGTGATCTACCTTATTTGACCATCTCCTTATTGGTGGACATTTATTTTACTTCTAATTGCTATTTTCTACATTACAAACTGATAGAGGTCTACCATAGTGTATCTCAAATATAACACTTCCTTAGTTACTGAAGCAGAAAAAGGTATAATGATGAATCGCATGTGGTTTTCCATTGACTATCTCAATCCAAAATTACACATATCACTTAAATTCCTATTTCTTTAGCCAGAACTAGTCATGTGGTCACACCAATGTGCAAGGAGACAAATTTTCATATGGAATGTTCAGTAAACATCATTGTCTCTGCCACAATTGGAATATCTGTCGGTTTCTTTTTGAGTTAAAGGAAGTCTTTGTATTATATGGATACTAATCTTATCTGCAGTAGGAGTCCTGGTGTGGCACTGGACTGCTAACCTGGTGTGGCACTGGTCAGCAGTTCAAACCCAATAGCCTCTACTCTGAAACATACAATAAGCACTGGACTGTGAACCACAGTGTTGGTGATTCAAGTCCACCAGCCACTCCATGGGAGAACGATGAGGTTTTTTGCCTCCACAAAGGTTTGTAGCCTTGGAAACCCTATACAGGGTTGCTATGAGTCAGAACTGATTTGACAGCACTAAACAAATGCAGCATACCAATACTGGAATCCTAGTGTGGTGCTGTAGGAGAAGCACTGGAGTGCTAACTGAAAGGTTGGTGGTTCAAACCCACCAGCTGCTTCTCAGAAACACTATACAGGATTGCTACAAATCAGAACCAACTCAACGGCACTTAACAACTACAGCATCCCAGTATTTGCTAGTTGAGTTATCACACTATCATTGCATGTGCTTTTCAGAGAATATAAGCTCAATCTCATTCTTTGCTTTGTTTTTCAAAATTATTTTGTTATTTTTGTACATTTTTCTCCTAAACTTTAGAATATATATATATATA
>NW_006408599.1:74949-75977 GCF_000296735.1 Chrysochloris asiatica | reverse complement strand
ATTTACTGATGAAGATCAAAGAGCAAAGCCTTCGGTATGGATGACATTTCAATGTAAAGAAAAGAAAAATCCTCACCACTGGACCAATAAACAAGATTCTTATCAACAGGGAAAAGGTGGAAGTTGTCAAGGACTTCATTCTACTTGAATCGACCATCAGCACTCATGGAAGCAGCAGTCAAAAAATCAAACAACGTATTGCATTAGGCAAATCTGCTGCACAAGACCTTTTTAAAGTGTTGAAAAGCAAAGATGTCAGCTTGAGGACTAAGGTGCACCTGACTCAAGCCATGGTTTTTTCTATAACCTCATATGCATGTGAAAGCTGGACAGTGAATAAGGAAGACCATAGAAAAATTGATGCTTGAGTTATGGTGTTGAAGGAGATTATTGAAAGTGCCATGGGCTGCCAAAAGAACAAAGATCTGTATTGGAAGAAGTGCAGCCAGAGTGTTCCTTGGAGGCCAGGATGGCCACACTTCATCTCTCATACTTCGGACATACTGTCAGGAAGGGCCAGTTGCTGGAGAAGGATATCATATTTGGTAAGGTGGAGCGTCAGAGAAAAAGAGGATTGGCCAAGTGGCAGCATCAATGGACTCAAGTATGGGAACAATAGTGAAGTTGGCCCAGGATTGGGCAGTGTTTTGTTCTGTTGTGCATAGAGTCGCTATGAGTCAGTACCAACTTGATGGCACTTAACAACAAATATGTATACTCCACAAATATATGAGTGTGAAAGAGGGTTATTTGTACATGGCTAACCACAGGAGTCCTGGTGTGGCACTGTGGACTGCAAAGTCGGTTTGTTCCGCAATGTCAGTTGTTCAAGCTCACCAGCCACTCCTTGGAAACCCTATACCAGGTTGTTATGGGTTGGAACTGACTCAACAGCACTTAAAAAAACAACCACCACCTCAGGGAAGAAGAGGGACAACTGTTGTTGCATGAAGAGACTGCAATCATTGAGATGAAACAAAGTGTAGGATTTGATGAATATAAAACTGATGGTCTTGTATATAAACTTT
>NW_006408599.1:73526-74778 GCF_000296735.1 Chrysochloris asiatica | reverse complement strand
AATGCTCCTAAGAAGCAAAGTTGGCTAGACTTCATCTCTTATACTTTGTGCATATTATCAGGAGGTACCAGTCTCTACAAAAGGACATCATGCTTAGCAAAGTGGAGGATCAATGAAAATGAGGAAGGCCCCCAAGGAAATGTACTGGCAGCTAAGGGCTCAAGCATGACAATTGTGAGGATGGTTGATGGGGTCACTATGAGTCAGAAGTGACTGGATGGCACCTAGCAACAGCAACAATATTTGGATTCACTATGAACAAAACAAAAAGTAACCGATTTTGAAATCATCTCTATTTTGGGGTTAATGCTTGGAGTTAATGCACTGGACTGAATAGTCAGTTTGAGCCGCAAGGTCGGCAGTTCAAGCTCACCAGCCGCTCCAGAGAAACCCTATACAGGGTCGCTATGGGTTGGAACAGACTCGGCGGCACTAAAAAACAACAACATGTACAATTATTGGCTCCACTGGAATCTTCATGGCTTTGAAATGTTGTTGGATGCCATCGAGTTAGTTTCAACTCCTAGTGACTCATAAGCACAACAGACTGAAACACTCTCTGGTCCTGCACCATCCTCACAACTGCTGTTATGCTTTAGACTGCAGCTGCTGCTACTGGGCTAATTTACCTCGTGGGAAGTTTTCCTCTTTTTCACTGACCCGCCACTTTACCAAGCATGATGTCCTTCTCCAGGAACTGGTCCCTCCTGATAATATGTCCAAAATATGAGAGACAAAGTCTTACCATCCTGGCTTCTAAGGAGCATTCTGACTGTACTTCTTCAAACACAGATTTATTTGTTCTTCTGGCAGTCCATGGCACTTTTAATATTCTTCTCCACCACCACAACTCAAATGCATCACTTCTTCTGTGGACTTCCTTTTCAAAGACAGCATTCACATGTATATGAAGCTATTGAAAAGACCATGGCTTGGTTAAGCACATCTTAGTCCTCAGACTGACATCTGTGCTTGACTACTTAAAGAGGTCTTGTGCAGCAAATTTACCTAATGCAATACATCATTTGATTCTTGACTGCTACCTCCATGAGGGTTGACAGTGGATAAAAGCAAAATAAAGTCTTTGACAATAGCAAACTTTTCTCCATTTATCATGATGTTATTTACTGGTCCAGTGGTGAGGAATTTTTTGGTTTCCCTACATTGAGGCCGTAAGGAGCTCTGGTAGCGTAGTGGTTACGAATCGGGCTGCGAACCTTAAGGTCAGCGGTTCGAAACTACCAGCCGCTCC
>NW_006408599.1:60908-62481 GCF_000296735.1 Chrysochloris asiatica | reverse complement strand
TTGTACATTTTTCTCCTAAACTTTAGAATATATATATATATATAGTTGTTGTTGTTCTACATAATATATATATATATTTGAGGGTAATTGGCATCTTTGCTATATTATTTTCGTATCTAGTAATATGGTTTGTGTGCAATTGTTCAGCTCTACTGTCATCAGCCAGTTGATTAGGAACTGAGCTACCTCACTTGAATATTCTCTTTACCATTTGATAGCAACACCAACTTGGGGAAATTAGCCAGTCTTTCTATGTCTCTTTCCTCACATATAAAATAAGGATGATAAGTTGTTGTTGTTGTTAAGTGCTGGCAAGTCAGTTCCAACTCATAGCAACCCTTATAGGATTTCTGAGGAGTGAGTGGTGAGTTTGAAATGCCGACCTTGAGTTTCAAACCGACTTTGCAGTCCAGTGCTGATCCTTCAAACATGGAACTGAACTGAACCGAACCCAATCCTAGGGATAAATTTTCAGCCAAACAATAGACCGACCTATCAGATGAACAATAACAGTATGCACTCCTTAGAATAATTACCCATACAAAACTAAAACTGTTTTAGTACCTGGAACACAGTACATTTCAATACATTTTGGCCATTAGTTTGTTTTTGTATACTTCAGTACATTATATAACTTCCTGCCTCAATTTCTTATGCTTTGCTTATTAGGTTTAACCCTAAGTATTTTGCTTTTTAAAATGTATTTGCTTCAAATTAAATAACGGGCAGAGGACCTGAACAGACATTTTTATCAAATAAGACATTCAAGCATCCAACAAACACATGAAGAAACACTAGTGATCATTAGCCATTAGAAAGATGCATTTCAAAACAACAATGAGATTATCATCTCACCCCAACATTAATAGTAAAGTTTAAAACAAAAAAATACAGCAAACAACAAATACTGGTGTGATTGTGGAGAAACTGGACCCTCCTACACCAGCTGGTGAGACCGTAAAATGGTATAACCTCTGTTATGGAAACACTATGGTACTTCTTTTAAAATTTGGGAACAGAAATACCATACAACCAGCCATCGCTCTACTTGGTATATATCCTAAAGAAATAAGAGCCGTGACACAAATATGTACACCCATGCTCATCACAGCAGTATTCACATTAACAAAAAGATAGAAACAACCTAAATGTCCCTCAGTGGGAGACTGGATAAATAAACTATGGTGCAAACATACAAACTAGGCAACATTAAAGAAAGATGAATCTATGAAGCACCTGATAATATGGTGATCATACAGTAGTATGGATGATAAGGAAAATTGTTGTTGTTAGGTACCGTTGAGTCAGTTCCAACTCATAGTGACACTATGTAGGGTTTCTGACACTATAAATCTTTACAGGAGCGGAAAGCCTCATGTTGCTTCCACTGGAGGACATGTTGAGTGAACTTAGTCAATCACAAAAGGAAAAATATTGTATGAGATAAAATATTATAAAGAGTCAAGAAAAGATTTTCACAGTAAGACATCTTTTCTTTCATGGCTCCCAGGAGTGGGAGGGAAAGGGAGATAAGTTAGTGACTTGTTGTTGTCAGGTGCCATCGAGTCGGAAC
>NW_006408599.1:59052-60808 GCF_000296735.1 Chrysochloris asiatica | reverse complement strand
GAAACCCTGTACAGGGTCGCTATGGGTCGGACCCGACTCAATGGCACTTAACAACAACAACAACAACATTGAGGCCGTGGTCATTGATGTTCATCAGTAACTATTTTAACTCCACTTCATTTTCAGCAAGCGAAGTTGTATCGTCTGCATATCACAGGTTGTTAATGAGTCTTCCTCCAATCTTGATGCCTCTTCCTCTTCATATAATTGAGCTTCTCAGATCATTTTCTCAGTATACAGATTAAATAAGTATAGTGAAAGAATGCAGCCTGACATTCAGTATCCCCTTGTTCTGTTTGAACAACTACCTCTTGGTCTATGTACAAGTTTCTCATGAACACAATTACGTGTTGCAGAATACCCATTCTTCACAGTGTTATCCATAGCTTGTTATGATCTATACAGTCAAAAGCATTTACAGAGTCAACAAAGCAAAAGATTTATTGATTGCATCCAAGATCCATCTGATGTCAGCAATGCTATCCCTTGTTACACCCTCATCTGAATCCTGTTTGAACCTCTGGAAGTTCCCTGTCAATGAACTGTTGCAGTCATTTAAAAATTATCTTTAGCAAAATTTTACTTGCATGTGATATTAATGATATTGTCTGATGATTTCCACATTCTCTTGATTCACCTCTTTTTGGAATGGGCACAAATATGGGTCTCTTCCAAATCAGTTGGCCAGTTAGCCATCTTCCAAATTTCTTGGCATAGATAAGTGAGCACCTCCAGTGCTGACTCTGTTTGTTGAAAGATTTCTATTTGTATTCCATCAGTTTCTGGAACCTTGTTGTTTGCCAATGCCTTATGTACCTTGGACTTCTTCCTCAGTACCACTGACTCTTGATCATACACTACCTCTCGAAATGGTTGAACATTGAGCATTTCTTTTTAGTACACTGACTCTATGTATTCCTTCCATCTTCTTTTGATGTTCTCTGCATCATTCAATATTTTGTCCATAGAATCCTTCAATATTGTAATTCAAGGCTTGAATTTTTTCTTCAAAATTTTCAGCTTGAGAAATGCTGAGCATGTTCTTCCCTTTTGTTTTTCAAACTCCAGGTCTTTTGCATAAGTCACTATAATGCTTGACTTTGTCTTCTCAAGCTGTCCTTTGAAATTTTCTGTTCAGTTCTTTTACTGCCTCATCTCTTCTATTTGCTTTATCATATCTATGCTGGAGAGCAAGTTTCAGTCTCTTCTGACATCTATTTTGGCCTTTTGCTTCTTTGTAATTTTCTTAATATCCTTTTGCTTTCTTCCTGTATGAGGTTCTTGATGTCATCCCACAACAATTCTGGTCTTCAACCATTAGTGTCTAATGCATCAAATCTATTCTTGAGATTATCTCTGAATTCAAGTGGGACATATTCAAAGTCCTAGTTTGGCTCTCATGGACTTGTTTTAATTTTCTTCAGCTTCATTCTGATCTTGCAGATGAACAATTGATGGTCTGTTCCAGTCTGTCCCAGTCTATCCCAGCCTTGGTTTGGTAGATGATATTGAGCTTTGCCACTGTTTTTTCCAAGATGTAGTCAATTTTATTTCTGTGTATTTCATCTACTGAGTTTCATATGCATAATCATCTTTTATGTTGTTTAAAAAAGGTATTTGCAATGAACAAGTCAATCTTGCTCCCATAAAGATTTACAGCCTCAGAAACCCTGTGCAGGGTCACTATGAGTTGGAACCGACTCCATGGTACTTAACAACATAAATCAGGAGCTCTGGTAGTGTAGTGGTTACGAAT
>NW_006408599.1:47467-49647 GCF_000296735.1 Chrysochloris asiatica | reverse complement strand
TGACATCTCTGTTCTTCAACACTTTAAAAAGTTCCTGTGCAGCAGATCTGCCCAGTGCAATACGTCGTATTCTAAGTATAATAAGTTAGTGACTAGAGAGGGCTATTGTTGCTCTGTGCCATCCAGTTGGTTCCAACCCACAACAACCCTATATAGGGTTTCTGAGAGCAGCTGGTGAGTTTGAACTGCCAATCTTGTGGTTACCCATTTAGTTCTTATCCTACAGTGCCACACTAGGGCTCAACTAAAGAATAAATACACGTTAAATTGGGTGAAAGGTAAGTTAATATATAATAAAGGGAAGTTGGCAAAACATTATGGAAGAAGTCTAGGAATGGAGGTCCCTGGGACCATCAAAGGAGAAGATCAGAAATTGGAACCCTACCCAGAGAAGCAGTGATGCCAGGGATGGAGGCAGAGATGATGATGTGGGGAGATGGAGTGGCTGGAGACTTTGGACCTGGAGAGAAAGATGGGCAGTATGCGGATGACAGGAGGCAGGCTTGCGGGGTATACCCTTTGGTTGGTGGATGATGCATAGAGGGTATTATAACCATGGCAAAGAAATGATATACGATGGGATCAATGTGAACTATCACATAATTCACAATAAAGCATTAAAAAAAAAACTTAACTGCTTAACTGTTTTCCACTAACTTACTATTGTTTATAAAAGTGCTTTGACTTAATAAACCTGTATATACATACGGTAAAAAAAAGAAAACTAATCTTTTATCTCATTTTAATAAAAGCAAAGTTCTTTGGATGCATTTAAAAAAAAAGTAATCTGGTGAGGTGGGAACAACCTAGACAACCACAACAGATGAATGTGGTATTCACACACAATGAAATACTAGCCAGTCATAAAGAGAAACAAAAGCCGATACATACCACAGTATGAATGAAACTTGAAAGATTAATGCTGAGTGAAATAAGTGATTCACACAGGGACAAATACTATATGATCTCACCTTTATGAAATAAGCAGATTATCAAAAGAAAAGATTATTAGAGGGGGAAAAAAAGGAAATATTTTGCCTGGGAAGCATTGAGCTAGAGTTAATGGTGGTGGGATGATTTGTATGAGGGTAAAGATAATGATGGCTAAACATGAAAAATATATCCAATATCACTAAATTATAAATGAAGAAAAAAAAAATTATGGACTGGGAGGAGTGTAAAGAGTTAAAGATAACAGAGATTAAATACTGTTATATACACAATCCTGCAATAACAGTTATCTACAACTAGACACATGGATAGACACACAAGCTGAACAGGTAAGGGAGAGAGAGGGAGTAAAGTTACAAATATACAAAAATGGTTATTTACCTTTGCTGCAAATATATACATGAATGTTGTGGCACATATAGAGGGCAAAGTTATGAAAACTTCTTGCACACACTCAAACACCCTGAGGGCATAAATCACTGATCCTGGGAGGTCAAGACCATAGTCTCGTGGCATAACATAATTCACAAAAACAAGTTAGTCATCCTACTATGGTGAGTAGTGACTGAGGCCTAAAAGGTTCATGAGTAGCGCTGTAAAGTACAACTATTGGTCTCTCCCTATCTGAAGGAAAGAAAAATGATGAAAATCAACATGGAAACAGTTAGTCTAATGGACTAATGGGCCCCTGGAATCCCAGCCTTCACAATCCTGAGACCAGAAAAACTAGATGGTACCTGGCGACCACTACCAACTGCTCTGAAAAGGACCACAATAGAAAATCCTGGATACAGTAGGAGAAAAATGTGGGAAAAACTCAAAATCATGTAGAAGACTAGACTTAAAGGTCAGATAGAGACTAGAAGAACTCCTGTGATTATGGCCCTCAGCGACCCTTCAGGTCTGGAAATGAACTCACCTCCATGACTTAATTTTCAGTCAAACAATAGACAAGTCTATAGGGGAAACAATAACACAGGGGAGATAAAGGCACCTTAGAATAATCAACCACTTGATACTAAAAGGGCAGCATTTGCCCAAGGACAAAGTTCAGAGGGTAAAGTAAAAAAAAAAAGGAAGACTGGAAACAGGAAGCACAAGGAGGAAGTGGGATGCGAAATGTTTCATTGTGGGGAATGCAATCAATGAGATTAAACAAAATGTGTATGAATTGCTGAATGGAAAACTGATCTGCTCTGTAAACTGTCACCCAATTCACAATAAAAAGA
>NW_006408599.1:45291-46562 GCF_000296735.1 Chrysochloris asiatica | reverse complement strand
CATCTCTCATACTTAAGACATATTGTCAGAAGGGACCAGTTACTGGAGAGGGATATCATGTTTGGTAAGATGGAGGATCACAGAAACAGAGGAAGACCCCCAGAGAGATGGATTGGCAAAGTGGCAGCATCAATGGGCTCAAGTATGGCAACAATTGTTTAGGTTAGCCCAGGACCGGGCAGTGTTTTGTTCTGTTGTGCACAGGGTCACTGAGTCAGTACTGACTCAATGGCACTTAGAAACAATAACAACATCCACTTAACCCATCTAAAATTAATGTACCATGAGAGCAAGATATCAATAAATAATTGGTGAATTAAGTTGTGCTTGAATTATCTTGCTGCACTAGATAGAATTTCTAGTGAACTATCTAATCATTGCAATACAGGTCATTCCTGCATTTTGCTTCTGACGTCATTGAGATTGCTTTGTTGTATCACCATTACATATGATATTTGCTAGTTGAGCAAATTTCATTTTTACTAACTGAGGAAATCTCATTTTTCTGGTTTAAAATTGTTATCAGAAATCACATATAGTATTTTTGTTGTTGTATTTTTGTTATTGTTAAGTGTCATGGAGTCGGTTCTGGTCCACAGTGACCCCAAATAGGGTTTCTGAGGAGCAGCTGGTGAGTTTGAACCACCTACCTTGCCTTTCAAACTGATCTTGCTGCCGTGTGCTTATCCTACAGTGCCACACCAGGACTCCATAGCATTTGTTTTATTGTTGCTGTTAGAAGCCATCAGTAGTGTTTTGTAGTTTTCTTTGTATAAGTGTTTTGTTTCTCTGGTTAGAATTATTCCCAAGTATTCCATCTTTTGGGTGGCTGTTGTAAATGGTATTGTTTCCCTCATTTCCTTTTCATAGCTTTCTTTATTAGTGTATAGGAATCCAACTCATTTTTTTATATTGATAATGTATCCTGGCACTTTGCTGGGTCTTTCAATGAATTCCAAATTTTATTTTATTTTATTTTATTTTTGCTAAGTCTTTGGTATACTCTATGTCTAATTCATATAATCTGAAAATAGTGATAATTTTGATTCTTTGACAGTTTTGATGTCTTTAATTTCCCTTTTTTAACTTATAGCTCTGGCTAAGACTTCCAACACAGTACCGAATAGGAGTGGTGATAATGGGCATTCTTGTCTGGTTCCTGTTCACAAAGGGAATGTTTTCAGTCTCTCTATATTGGGGGTTATGTTATCTGTTGGATTTGTATGTATGCTATTAATTATGTTGAGAAATTTCCTTGCAATTCCTATTCT
>NW_006408599.1:43136-44587 GCF_000296735.1 Chrysochloris asiatica | reverse complement strand
TACCATTTCTTATGCATTTTATTTGCATCGTCTCCTTTTCTTTTGCTACTTTTGCCAAAGGTTTGTCAATTTTATTAAGCCTTTCAAAGAACCAACTTCTTGTCTTCTTGGTTTTTTCAATTTTTTTTTGTTTTGTTTTCTAATTCATTTATATCTGCTCTAATCTTTATTATTTCTTTTCTTCTGGTTACTGTAGTCGTACATGGCTGGTCTTTGTCTTGTTGGAGATGTTAATGTTACTGATTTTTGTTCTTCTTTTTTTATGTGTTCATTTATTGCTATAATTGCCCTCTAAGCATATTTACTGTGCCTCAAAGGCTTTAGTATGTTGTGTTTTCATTCTCATTTGAGCCAAGAAATTTTTTTATTTTGTTTTTTATTTATTCTATTACCCAGAAGCCTTTCAGCAGTGTGTTACTCAATTTACATGAATTGATTTTGTTTCTTTGATCTTCCTATTGTTGATTTATAATTTTATAGCATTGTAAAATCATCAATTTCTTGATGTTTGCTGGAAATAACTAGCTAAAATTTACAAGTGTAGCATCTTTATCTACAATAATTTTTTTAAGTAATCATTTAAGTTTCCTCTATAGTTAATTGAGCTATCTAAGTTTTCTATCCTTTGTTTTGTTAATTTTAATCACAATATTTTACTAGGAATTCATCCACTTTATCTAAATCTTCATATTTACTGGTAGAAGTTGTATGAAATTTTCACTCCAATTTTTAAACTCTTCTTTGTATCTGTAATTTAGCCTCCCTTTCTGATTCTTAATACTATTTCTTTTTTTTCTCCTATTTCTGTCTAATTATATTTAAGAAAGATTTGTACTCGCTAATCATCATATCATCAATGAAAACAAGGCCAGGGGCGGACTGTGGAACACACCATCAATTATTCATTTGTAAATTCAAACTGAAGCTGAAGAAAATGAAAACAAGTCCATGAGAGCCAAAATATGACCTTGAATATATACCACCTGAATTTAGAGATCATCTGAAGAACAGGTTTGATACATTAAACACTAAAGACGAAAGACCAGAAGACTTGTGGGATGACATCATGCATGAAGAAAGCAAAAAATCATTGAGAAGACAAGAAAAGATCAAAATGGATGTCAGAAGAGACACTGAAACGTGTTCTCCAGTGTAGATATGCTAAAGCAAATGGAAGAAATGAGGAGGTACAAGAGTCGAACAGAAACTTTCAAAGATCAGCTTGAGAAGATAAAGCCAAATATTACAACAAAATGTGCAAAGATCTGGAATCAAAAAACCAAAAAGGAAGAACATACTCAGCATTTCTCAAGCTGAGGGAATTTAAGAAAAAATTCAAGTCTCGACTTTCAATAGTTAAAGATTCTCTGGGCAAATTATTGAATGATGCAGAAAGCATCAAGAGAAGATGGAAGGAATACACAGAGTCACTGTACCAAAAGGAAATGGTT
>NW_006408599.1:38042-41541 GCF_000296735.1 Chrysochloris asiatica | reverse complement strand
TTTAGTTAAATGTTTATTTGAATTATTATTTTTTTAATTTTTCTAAGGATATTTCTTCTGAGTCCCAAATTACTCTCAGTGTCTGTTTAATATGTAGTGTTCCATTATTAGTCATCTCTAAGTAGTTTATCATTTACTTTGATTTCCTCTTCAATATAAGGTTTATTTCAAGAGCACATTTTGTTTTTAAAATATAGTATAAAAATGTGGGTTATGTATGTTCTGTCCTTAAAATTCACCCAAATCTCTCATTCCATGCCATAAATATAAAATAACATATTATTTTGCTCTCCTAAAAAAATGAGTAAAATTGATGTTGTCCCATGTTAATTCTATGGCAAATATCTTTGAAAACATACGAGGTTAACAGTGAGGAGCCTTTGAAGCATGCAGGGCAGGGAAGTGATCAAATGCTAGAAATCAGATCCTCAGACACAAAATTGTATCAAATCAATGCAATCCAGTTAATTCCATTCTAATTTAACTGCGCATACAGCACTTTCTCCTCTGATCCTAAACACTTGTTTCTAGATACGATCTCAAAAGTTAAATAGTACAGTCCTCCAGAATGCTAAATCAGCCCAAGACTTTAGAAACCAGTCACAAAATTGGGATTCTCTGTTGTTGCTGTTAAGTATTATTGAGTCAGTTTCTGAAAAGTGGCTTGTGGGTTTGAACTGTCAACCTTGCAGTTAGCAGTCCATAGCTTACCCTACAACATCACACCAGGACTCTAGTAACCTTATTTATGACCTACTGTTATTGTTGTTAAGTGTCACTGAGTAAGTTCCAACTCAAATCAACCCTGTTTAGGGTTTCTGAGGAGTGGGTAGAGGGTTCAAACCCCTAACATTGCAGTTAGCTGTCCAGTGCTTATCTTGCAGTATAACACCAGGACCCTTGTTTGTGACCTACTTCTGTTGTTGGATGCCATCAAGTCATTTCTGACTTATAGCAGCCCTTTACAGGATTTCCTAGGAGCAGCTGAGAGGTTTGAACCACTGACTTTGCAGTGGGCAGCCCAGTGTTTATCCCTCAGCACCACACCAGGACTGCTAGTTTCAAATTCAGCTACCCCCTCAGGATGCCAGCTATAAGCACTAATCCAACATGTTCAATAATTTGCTAGAATAACTCACAGAACTTCTGGAAAGCATTATACTTACAATATAATAATATAAAAAGTTTTTGCATTGTTGCAAAAAATATACAAATAAAGACACTAATCAGGCAAGGTGTAGGAGAGTTCCAAATGTAAAGCTTTTATGTCCCAAATAGGGACATATAACCATCCAAGTATGGTGCTGTAGAAATAGCACTGGACTGCAAATCACCACGTTGGCAGTTCAAACCCACCAGTTGCTCCTTAGAAACCCTATACAGGGTCAGTATGAGTCAAAACCAACTCGATGGCTCTTAACAATAGCAGCAATACCATCCAGGAACCAATGGAGCTTCTGTGTGGTTGAATTGAATTGACAAACCATGCCTTCCTCCCCTGAATTCTTTCTGGCCTTGCCAGCCTATATCCAAGAGTCACTTCATTGACTAAGTGTGGTCTGGAGGCCTCATCCAAGATATCTAAATCATGGGGATATTTTAAGGTTCTAGAAGTTATCTCTCAGAAACCAAGGACAAAGACCAAATTCTTTGAGTAAGCTTAAAGCCTTTACCCCATATCGACTAATGACAATTTTTTTTTTTTTTTATAAAGACAGGGGACATCTAGGTCAATTAGCATCATATTGAAAATGAAATGTATTGTAGAAATAGCTTCCATTTGTCCCACTTGCCCTTCTCTTCCTGTTCCTGTCAAAAATCCATTCCACATAGGGATCTTGCTCAGATTTTAAGACCCACTCCCAGCCCTTGCCCCTTCAGGCCTAAGGGTATAATGATTCTTTGCTATTGCAATATGGAGGACACTTCACTATCCCCTGAGGATTTTCTTAAGCTGTATCCTCATCTTTGAAAATAGCATCTTCATCACTATCTTCTTAATTGTAGTGTCCCGTATCTTTTTTGCTAGAACTCCATAAGGTGAAAGATACTGTAGACAAACAAGCCCTCTAGGAGTCTGATGTGATATACTACAGGAGAGGGAGCCTTGGTAGCATAGTGGGCTATGTATTGGATTAACTACAAGCTCAGAAGTTTGAATCCACCAGCCGCTCCACAGTAGAGAGGAGACTTTCTGTTACCGTAAAGATTTACAGCCTTAAAAACCTATACAGGGTCACTATAAATCAGAAGTGACTCAATGGCACACCACCAAAAACACCATTAAATGAGCTACAGCAAGATAGTGGAGAAAGAGAAAAGAGGTAGATTTGAGAAACTGTGAGGAAGAACTTTTGACCAGATTTAGTGATTAATTAAATTGGGTAAGTGGGAGACTTACACGCTGATAGAAATTATCATATAAAACAGTTTAGACACCTGTCAAGCCTGAGTGCAATAAGAGGGAGGAGCTTAAAGCATAGCCAAGTTTCTGAATGTGATGACCAAATATGGGAAGAGAAATAATGGTGGGAGTAGTGACGGATACATCCAGTAAATATAAAGCAGGAATTCAAAAAGACTGTTTGAAAATATTGTAGGAAATAAAAAGACAGAATAGAAATAATCTTGGTTATCTGTCATCTGTCATTCATAGAGCTGTTTGTCACTGTCAACTTCATTTCTCTAAGCAGTCCACTTCAGTCATAAGAGAATTTGTGCTAGAAAAGGAAGTTTCTGGGTAAATCTTCGAATTCCCTCTAAATCCATGTATATCCCATCTCTAACAACTCTCTCTTCTCTTTTCAATGTACAAATAAATGAGCCCACCTCAACTGATGCCATCTTCCCAGGCTTTCTTGCCCTAGCCCTGCCACTCCAGTGTCCCATTTATTTTAGCAAGGAGAATCCCTGAGAGGTGCACAAATGTAAATGACAACAGAGGTAAATACTAATATATATATACAATCCTGAAATAATAGTATTAACAAAGGGTATCTGTGAGTAGATACATAGGTAGATATGCAAACTGAACAGAAGTGGAAAGTGGAATGAGAATACACCCAAGAGTGTATACATTTGGTAGAGGGTGTTTCAACATACGTGTTTCTATGTGCTGTAAATACATCCAAATTACAAAGGGGTAAGTTCTGAAAACTTCTTGGCTATAACCAAACACCCTGAGAAAATGATTCACTGGGCTTAAAGACTCAAAGACACAGTCTCAGGTCAATTAGCATAAATAATCTACAAAGATATTGTTCTACATCCTACTTCAGTGAATAGTTCCTGGGGTCTTGAAAGCTTGCCAGCAGCCATCTCAGATGCAACTATTGGTCTCTTTCTATCTGGAGCAAAGAAGAGTGAAGAAAATTGAAGACTCAAAGAAACTATTAGTCCTTTGGTGAACCACAGTTTCATTATCAAGAGACCAGAATAACTAGATGGTGCCCAGTTACCACTATCAACTACTCTGGTCAAGATCATAATAAAAAAAAAA
>NW_006408599.1:33579-35242 GCF_000296735.1 Chrysochloris asiatica | reverse complement strand
TTATATTAACTGGTCTTCCTTGTAAGAGTAAGACAGATCTTGAAATGTTCTTTTCTTATGATGAATGCAATGCCATTCCTCAATTTGTTATTCTCAGCATAGTAAATCACATGATTGTCAGATTCAAAATGGTCAACTGCAGCCCATTTCAGCTCACTAATGCCTAGGACATCAATGTTTATGAGTTCCATTCTATTTCTGACAACTTCCAATTTTCCTAGATTCATACTTCATACATTCCATGTTCCAATTATTAATGGATGCTGTAGTTGTTTCCCTCATTTTAAGTTGTGCATCGTCAGAAAATGAAGGTCCTGAAAGTTTTACTCCACATCATCACAGTCAACTCTATTTTGAGGAGGCAGCTCTTCCCCAGTTGTATTTTGAGCCCCTTCCAATCAGAGGGGCTTATCTTCCGGCACTCTATCTGACAATATTCTGGTGCTTTTCATAATGTTTTCATCATCTGGTACTCTATCTGATAGTGTTCCTCTGCTATTCATAAGGCGTTCAGCTGCTAAACATTCAGAAGTCGTCTGCCTCTCCTTCTTCCTAGTCTGTCTTAGTCTGGAAGCTCAGCTGAAACCTGTCCACCATGGGTGACCTGGTTAGGATTTAAAATACCGGTGGCATCACTTTCAAAAACACATTAGCTACCACAGTACAACTAACTGACAGATGAGTGGTGGAAATGCAAAACAGAATTTCAAATTTTTGTGGACTATAGAATTCCTGGTACCACAGAGAGTAGTAGATAAACCCCTGAAATTATTGTTCTCATTTACATACTTAAGGCAAAAAATACCCCCTTAAGTCTTCTTAAAAGTCAAACAATAGTTTAGCTTAACTAGTAAAAAAAAAATAAAAGGATCTGCTTTGAGCATCATGCTTTTTTTTATCTATATGGAACCAATGTGACATTAGATTCAAAAGAACTTGATAGGAACCCTAGTGCACAGGGAGTTTATGTTAATAAGGGAGGAACCGCTCAGGAAAGGAGGATATGAATGACTGGACAACTTGAAGAACATAATCAATGTCACTAAACTGTACATGTTGTTGTTGTTGTTGCTAAGTGTCATTGAGTTCATTCCAATTGCTAGTGGCCCTGTACGGGGTTTCTGAGGAGTAGCTGACTTGGAGGTTGCCAGTCCAGTACTTATGCTGCAGCACCACATCAGAAGTCTGTACATGTAGAAACAGTTAAACAGGGTATGTTTGTGCTGTATGTGTGCTCAACAACAAAATTAATAAAATATAAAGAAAAAAGTTTAAAACCCAGAGTTAATAACCAGGAGAGGATGGTGTTGTAGAAAATAAGTTTCACAGGTGACCAGGAAGAAGTGGGTAGCAGAGGCAAACGCTGCTGAGAGGGACTGAAAACCAACAACGAAATTAAACATGTTGGACAGTGAATAAGGAAGACCGTAGAAGAATTGATGCTTTTGAGTCATAGTGTTGGAGGAGAATATTGAAAGTGCCAAGAACCAATAGATGCATTTTGGAAGAAGTGTAGCCAGAGTGCTCCTTGGAGGCCAAGATGGCCAAACTTCGTCTCTTATAATTCAGACATATTGTCAGGAGGGACCAGTCACTGGAGAAGGATATCATGTTTGGTAAGGTGGAAGGTCAGAGAAAAAGAGGAAGACCCCCAACGAGATGG
>NW_006408599.1:23156-33479 GCF_000296735.1 Chrysochloris asiatica | reverse complement strand
GAAGAATTGATGCATTTGAGTTATGGTGTTGGAGGAGAATGTTCAAAGTACCATGGATGATCAAAAGAACAAATACATCTGTGTTGGAAGACATACAGCCAGAGTGCTCCTTGGAACCCAGGATGGCCAGACAATCAACCACATACGTCCAAATTGCCCCATTTGCCCAACAACTAAACTCAGAAGACAGAAAAGGGCAGGAAAGAAGAACAAATGGAAATGGGGAACCCATGGAGGCAGTGGGAAGATTTTCTGTTACAGTGAGGCAATTACAACCAATATCATGAAAAAATGTATATAAATTATTAAATGGAAAACTAAATTGTTCTGTAAACTTTTGCCCAAACGACAATTAAAACAATAACAACGGCATACACACACACATACACAAAAAGAAACCCCGCAAATATTTACTGTGTGTGGCTGTGCCACACATGGTACTAAAATCTGAGGATACATATATTAAAAGGACACAGTTCTTGTCCTCAAAACAACTCACACCTGATGAGGAGCCTCCAATGACTGGGTAGAACAAAGAGACAGTTGCAATACAGAGTGAAGGAAGAGCTATGACAGAGGATAAGCAAAGTGTTGTAAAAGGCTGGAGACAGTGTTGATTTAATGCTATCTATATATATGTGTGTGTGCTGGGTTCTTTGGGGTTGGTTCAAACTCATAGTGACCCTATATGACAGAGATGAACTGCCCCATCAGGTTTCCTAGACTATAATCGTTACAGAAACAGATTGTCAGGTCTGTCTCCTATAGAGTGGCTGTCTGGATTTGAATCACCAACCATTAGGGTAGCAGCCAAGTTCTTAATCACTGCTCCACAAGGACTCCTGAATTTTATCTAAAAGTCCTGAAAAGCAGTATCTGAACTAGACCTTAAAATACGAGTGGAATTTTTCAAAATAAAAAGCAACTTTGTTGCAGGCGTTCCATTTGGAATATGTCAATTTGAGATATATATGCAATATTCTGAGGGACTAGGTCCCCTAGGTGGTCCAACAGTTGCACGGGACTACTAACCTAAAGGCTGGTCATTTGAACCCACTCAGTAACCTCATGAAAGAATGGCCTGCAGATCTACTTCTATAAAGATTATCCAGGGGGAAAAGCAACTCTACTCTGAAATGCACAGGGTTGCCATGAGTTGGAATAGATTCCATGGCAATGGGTTTGGATTTAGGGATGAACACACTAGCATAGACTTTAGGAAACAGCTCCTATTCTGGTACTTTACAGTAGTTTTTTCTATAGGAACACATGTAGCTCTCAAGATGGATCAGAGCCCATTCAACTAGTTCTGTAGAGCTTAATGGACAAAGTTATTGTCATTATTGTTGTTAGGTGCCTTAGAGTCAGTTCCAACTCCTAGCAAGCCCATGCACCACAAAATGAAACGGTACCAGGTCCTGTGCGATCCTCACAATTGTTACTCTTGAACCCATTGCTGTTGCCACTGTGTCAATGCATCTATTTAAAAGTGTTCCTCTTTTTCACTGGCCCTCCACTTTACTAAGCATGAGGTCCTACTTCCATGATTTTATTTGCGGTTCAATTGTGAGGGGTTTTGCTTTTGTTACATTAAGGTTCAATCCATACTGAAGGCTGGAGTAGAGTGGAGCAGAGAATGCTGTTGGTGTGAAGTGCCACTGAGTCAGTTCCAACTCATAGCGACCCTGTATAGGGTTTCCAAGGAGCTGTTGTTGAGTTTGAACCACCGACCTCATGGTTCAAACCAACCTTGCAGTCTAGTGTATTATCCTGCAGCATTACACTCAAAAGAGTTGGTATTCCATGAGCGTTAGACATTTGCATCATCAGTATCACTAACATTTATTGAGTGACAACTATGTGCCAGGCAAGAAAGACTACATAATTTATGATGATGGGTGCACCACATGAAAAATCCAATTAATATCACTGAGTTGTAGATGTCAAAAAATGTTGAAAAGAAAACCATTTTGTTATATATGTATATATGATTAACTACAGTAAAGTTTATAGTAGGCAAATGTGCTACACAGGACCACTTTAAAGTGTTCAAAAGCAAAAATACCAGTTTGAGGACCTGATCCAAGTCATGATATTTTCAAGAGCCGCATATGAATTTGAAATTTGGACAATGAATAAGGAAGACCTTAAAAGAACTGATATATTTGAATTATAGTGTTGGAGGAGAATATTGAAAGTACATGGACTGCCAGAATAACAAACAAATCTGTGCTGGAGGAAGTACATCAGAATGCTCCTTAGAAGCCAGGATGGAGAGACTTCGTCTTCATTCTTTGAGCATGTTATTACGAGGGAACAGTCCCTGGAGAAGGACATCATGTTTGGAAAGTGGAGGGTCAATGACAAAGAGGAAGACCCTTAATGAGATGGATTGGCAATGACAACAGCAATGGACTCAAACATAATAATAATTGTGAGGATGATGCGGGACCAGAAAGTGTTTCATTCTGTTGTGTATAGACTCACAATGAGCAGGAACCAACTTGACGGCACCTAACAACAACAACAAAATGAAAATGCAAGGTCCTTTATTCAAAAATTAAGCATTTCAGGAGGGTGGCAGCAGTACATTAAACCACCCACTAGACCCTTCTGACCACAGGTTACATACCCATGAAGCTAGCTCTGATACCAGGCAATCTAACAACTGCAAATTTAAAAGTGCTTCTATTAAAATAATGAGGTCACGATTACTATTATCTCTATTTTATAAATGTGAAACCAGAGCATAAGGCTTTCTGTAATTTGCCTAAAGTCACACAACTGTCCAGAAACAATGCAGGCATTGACTCCAAAGTCCATGCTCTTAATCCAACATCTATTTCCTTCACTTGCTACCATTCTATGACCCTGGAACCAACCCAAATTTTCATAACTTCAACAGTTGTCCCACCAACCTTAAAACTATTCTTTAAGAGGTGAACTTGCTTGATCAAAGTCACGTAGTGAGTAGTTGAGCTGAATATATACTCCAATTTGGCACTGTAGGATCAGCCCTGGACTATAAACCATAAGGTCAGCAGTTCAAACCCACCAGATGCTCCTCAGAAACCCTATACAGGGTCGCTATGAATCGGAACCAACTCAATGGCACTTAACAACAAGAACGTGTCTCCAAATATTCCCTTGTAATCTTAGCCTGGCTTCCAGGATCCAGACACTGATTTCCCACCAATGTCATCTTCAGTAAACTATTACTTTCAATCTCTCTTTACAGAAGTAAAAATTGAGGCTTAGAAAGGATTATATTGCACAGATTCACACAGCTTACAAGATGTAGCTTCCTCAACATCTGGGTCTAGTCAGTCTGACTTCAGAATCTGTACCTTGACCCCTTCACCATAAAGACCACACATACACCCAGATACAATCACACATGCAGACATAGACCTTTGGTGATGTTAAAGGACGTTCCCTTTCCTCTAGGCAGGGCCACACAAATATACAAACAGAAATGCACATAAAGTACACAGATGTGCCAGAACACACCTCCATTCCTGCCACTGTGAATCTAATTTCTTCCCTGTGTGGAAGAGGTTACACCTTTGGAGCTCACGTCCCCAGAGGCTCCTGGACACAGAACTCAGTAAGGGCATCAGTAATGTTCCCTCCTGGGAAAACCACAAGGCCAATCCCCCCAGGGTTCTCCGTGTAGAGAGGGCAAGGCCCCTGGGTATCCCTTTCTATCACCAATTCCCACTGGAAGTAGATAGGAACTCCAGCCCATTTCTAAGTCTGCTTTCCTACTTCAAGCTGACCTTTTTCCGAAGAAGTTGAAAGCCTGATTTTAACTCCCTCTTGCAAGACCCCTAGGCCCATTCAGGACCCTGAATTTTCTCTCCTAAGGCCACAGGTAGGTAGGCTGAGGGGTCTTTCAGAATGACATCTTCATATAATGTTCTTTTTCCTGATTCTATCTTTTCCTCTTTTCCATCTCAAAATCCAAGAAACATCATCTCTCCTTCTATTTTTTCCCTCTTTCTGCCTTTGATTCTTTAAAAAACATTTTGAAGCACAAGGCTCTGTTCCTGGCACTGGTCCCTGCCCTTAAAGGGCACAGTCTACATTTTGCAATCTGAAGCCCACAGAATGATCTTCTCCAGGAAACTGGATTAAAATGGGAACGCACAAACAAGAAAACACCCCTTCTTATGATCCAGGATGCACAGTCTTTACTTTCTATGAAGACAGCTGCACTTATGAATGCTGATTGGTCACAACTAAGTGAGACCCCAAGAGGAACTGACAACTTGAAAATCTAATCATTTCATATTTTTTCCTATTCTGTGTGCCTGTTTGTTTTGTTGTTATTATTGTGAATATATACAGCAAAAAAAAAAAAATACAACAATTCAGTAGTTTCTATATGTACAATTTAGTGACATTCATCATATTCTTCAAATTGTACAGCCATTCTCACCCTCCCACATTCTGAGTTATTCCTCCCACACTGCTCCCTAAGGTTCCAATCTAATCTTCTGAGTTGCTGTTGTCACTCTTATCCCACTTAGATAGTTAGTAAAAGAACATAATGCTTAAGGCAGGCCTTTTTGACTAGACCTGTTTTTACTAAGTTGCTGTTTTGGTATTAAGATGACTTCAGGGGATATATTGGCTTAAGGTTTAAAAGTTATCTCAGTGCAATAGTTTCAGGGGTTCATCCACCCCACACCCCACCCCCGTGGCTATAGAACATCTAGAGTTCATGAGACTTAGACCTTCTGTTCTGTATCTTCCCCCTTAAGGTAAGGATTCATCTGTGGAAAATTTGATCAAAATGTCCAGTAATGGCAGAAGAGGTAGTTTTTCATTGGACCATTAGCCACACATCTCTTCCTCCTCTTCCTGACTCTCCTTCCACTGTTGCTCCAGGCATATAGAAATCACTTACCATGCCTTGGACAATCTTTTAAGGCCCCGGGCACAATAGAACAAACTAGAAGGCAACCAAATTCATTGAATTATTAAAAGAGAAAGAGGCAGAGGCAGACATCCTTGAATACCAGTGAGTTGCAAGAGAAGAAAGGCAGAAACAAGAAAATAGGCAGAAGTTGGTTGAGAACAATTTAAAGCTGGATAGACGGAATTCAATCAAGGGTCTGGGGACCTAAAACTGCCCAGAACATTCAACCAAAACTGAGTAGGAAATGAAAAATCAGACAGAATTTCTCCTTCTCTAAAGCCATAAAACATGAAGAAAAACTTTAATCTGATATTAGAGTATGAACTAGAGAGAAAGAAGAGATTTCAGAGAGTTGGAAAAAGAAGATCCCAGTCCGAAAAGATCCCTAAGCAAAACATGTCTCCTCAAGACAATTATGTTCCTAACACTGGTGACATATAGCTGTATTATGGTTGGCTGTTGGAAGAGGGGAGGTAGGGGGAAGATGGTTTACCTAACAATGGATCCAGGAAAGATCTTAAGATCAGATACTACTAGCTCTGTGAAAGCCAAGAGTTGTTTGTTCAGGATCTGACAGAGCTGAAGTCCAAAGTTCCCTACAATCTTTCCTCTCCAAAGGCAAGGACGACTGGAATTAATATGGCTTTTAGGTGATGGAAATCAAAAATAGGGGCAGAAAGAAGGAAATCAAAAGAACCACAATGTGTGGATACAAAGGAGGCGACAGAAGAAGTGAGGTAGCAAGGTGATTCACAGTATGAGGAATTCTGCTTGCAAAGGATATACCAGCTTAATTCTCTACCACATGCATAGGATTTGGGAAAGAGATATACAGTAATTTAAAACATGCAATTGGAATCAGATGTACCCGGGACTGAGTCTTAGATCCTCCACTTTCCAGCTGTACTCTTCTTTGAACTTCAGTCTTCCTATCTATAATAGGGCGATAGTAATGCTATTTGCATCACAGTGTAGTTGTGAGGATTCAATGAGACAAATGCTAAGCATAGAATCTGTTCAATAAATGTTGGGGTTTTTGTTTTGTTTGTTTGTTTTTCCAATTTAGTCATTTTCTGACAGCCCTCACTCATTCAAGGGAGCAGGTTCATGGATGATTCCACCAATGCATTGCCTACCATGCATTTTTATCCAATTTAAGAAGTGCATTCTGTTTTCCAATTGATGCATTCCCTGATTTCATGGGGTTGGTGTTGGGGGAAGGGCTCTGCACAAGTGGTGGGAAAAAGAAAGGAAAACCAATCTAATATAACACATGTCCACAAAGTGAAAAATTCTAATGGAGACATTTGAAAAATAAAGAGTCTATATTTCCAGTCTATTAAGAAAGGGAGTAAATGTCTTAAATACCTTAAGATGGTGTTGTTAAGTACCATCATGTCAGTCCTGACTCAGGCTGACCCTGTATAGAGTTTCCAAGGAGTGACTGGTAGGTTTGAACTGCCAACCATGTGGTGTGCAGTCCAGTGGATGTCCTACCACAGCAGTATCCTGCTACACCAGGTTGTGTGACTTGAGAGACTTCAAACGGCTCCTAGTCCTCCTGGTCCTACCCAAACATTGTTGTTGTTGTTATGTGCCGTGGAGTCGGTTCCAACTCATAGCGACCCTGTACAGCGTTTCTGAGGCTGTAAATCTTTATGGGAACAGAAAGCCTCATCTTTTTCCTGCAGAACAGCTGGTAGTTTCGAACTGCTGACCCTGAGGTTAACAGCCCGACTTATAACCACTACGCTACCCAAACATTGTTGTTGTTGTTGTTAAGTGCCATCAAGTCGGTTCTGACCCATAGCGACCCTGAACAGGGTTTCCGAGGCTGTAAATCTTTTAAACATTAGCAGGTAACAAATGTCATTTCTCTACCTCATTGTGTGAGCAATAACACAAGCTACCTATAGAGGGGTCTCATCAAACACTTTTCGTTTGAGTCTCCAAACAACTGCAGGGTAAGCTGGACAGACATAGCACCTCCATCTTATAGATGGGTACATTAAGGTGAAATGACTTGCACACAATATTAACAGATGCAGATAAATGGGAAAGGCTAAGTTACTTAGCTGGAGAAACATCCCATAGATCTAAGGGAATAAAAAGTTCAACCCAAAGAGAGCCAAGTAGCCCTTTACCACTAGGGAAAGCAATGTGCCAACTGTGAAGCTACAAAACACGGTGAAGGAAATAAGGGCAGAATCCAGAACGTCAACTGAACACATTTCCTTAGAATGGGATGAAGAGTCATTGTTTCAGATAGGCAATACCTATTAAAATTATAAATGCTCTTAAAGTCCAACTAAACATCAGATATTTCAAATTTTACCATAGAAATTCTCTTGTAAATGCAAATATATACATATGAGAGGGCCTCAAGGAGTTTAGGGGAAAAATTCCATTGTCTTTTAATTTTGTTTCTCAACTAACTTTTTTAAGACCCCCGGTACAAAAAATGTCAAGAGTAACAATTACAGTTACAATTGTCTGTGCAATCCATAGGTGGTGCACACAATTAAGTACCCGACTGCTAGTCAAATAGTTGACAGTTCAAGCCTAACTAGAGGCTCCTTGGAAGATAGGTTTGAAGTTCTGCTTCCAAAGATCACAGCCTGGAAAATTCTATGGAGCAGTTTTACTCTGCACACATGGATCAACATGAGTCAGAATTACTCAAAGGAACTGAAAATAGCAACAATATTTGTGGGGGGAGCATTCTGGATCGTATGAACCCCATTCCTGTATTGTTGTTGTTGTTAGGTGCAATCAAGTAGGCTCCAACACATATTGACACTATGACCAAAGTATGAAACACTGTCTGGTCCTGAGCTATCCTTACAATGGTTGTTAGACTTGAGCCCATTGCCGCTGTCACTGTGCTGATCCATCTCATTGGAGGTCTTTCTCTTTTTCACTGACCCTCCACTTTAGTAAGTGTGATATCCTTCTACAGGGATTGATTGCCCTGATAATAAGACTGAACTAGTATAGACCATTCCTGGCTGCTAAGGAGCATTCTGACTATATTTCTTTTAACACAAATCTGTTCATTCTTCTGGAAGTCCTTGGTAATTTTAATATTCTCCTCCAACACCATAACTCAAATGCATCAATTCTTCTATGGTTTCCCTTATTCATTGTCCAACTTTCACACGCATAGGAGACTAATGAAAATGCCATGCCTTGGCGATACATTGTTTGATTTCTTTGCTGTTGCTTCCATGAGTGTTGATAGTGGATCCAAGAAAAATGAAGTCTTTGATAACTTGAATCTTTTCTCCATTTATCATGATGTTATTTACTGGTCTAATTGTGAGGATTTTGTTTCCTTTACATTAAGTCTGTGGTCTTTGATCTGCATCAGTAAGGATTTTAAGTCCTTTGCAGTTTCAGCAAGCAAGGTTGTAGCATCTGCATATCGCAGGTTGTTAATGAGTCTTCCTGTAATTCTGAGGCAACATTTTTCTTCATTTAATCCAGCTTCTCTGATTCTTTGCCCAGTACATAGATTGAATGTTGCTGTTGTTATGTGCCGTGGAGTCAGTTCTGACTCACAGCCATCCAGTACAGGGTTTCCGAGGTTGTAAATCTTACAGGAGCAGAAAGCCTCATCTTTCTCCTGAGGAACAGCTGGCAGTTTCGAACTGCTAACCTTGCGGTTCGCAGCCCGATTCATAACCACTATACTACCAGAGCTCCTTACATAGATTGAAGAAGTATGGTGAAAGAATACAACGTTGGTGCACACCTTTCCTGATGGCAAACCATATCCTTGTTCTGTCTGAACCACTGTCTCTTGCTTGGTCTATGTATAGGTTCCTCATTAGCACAATTAAATGTTCTAAAATACCCATTTTTTGCACTGTTATCCATAGCTTGTCATGATCCACACAGTGGAAAGCCTTTGCATTGTAAATAAAGCACAGGCAAACATCTTTCTGGTATTCTCTGATCTCATTTAAAATCCATCTGACAAAAACAAGGACATCCTCTTCTCCACGTTCTTGTCTGAATCCAGCTTGAATATCTGGCAGTTCCCTGTAAACATACTGTTGCAGCCATTTTTGAATTATCTTTAGCAAAATTTTACCTGCATGTGAAACTAATAATATTGTGTAATAATTTCCACATACCATTGGGTCACCTCTCTTTGGAACGGTCACAAACATGGATCTCTTCCAATCAGTTGCCCAGGTAGCTTCCTTCCAAATTTCTTAGCATAGATGAATGAGTACCTCCAGAGCTGCATCAGTTTGTTGAAAGATTTCAATTTATACTCCATCAATTTCCAGAGTCTTGTTCTTTGCCAATGCCTTCAGTTCACCTTGGACTTCTTCCTTCAGTACCATTGACTCTTGATCTTGAAATGTTTGAACATCAACCATTTCTTTGCGGAATAGTGACTCTGCGTATTCCTTCCATTTTCTTTTGATGCATTCTGCATCATTCAATATTTTGCCCATTGTTATTGTTAAGAGGCATTCAGTCTGTTCCAACTCATAAAGACCCGTATAAGGTTTCCAAGGTGTTGCTGGTAAGTTTGAACTGCCGACCTTGTGATTCAAACTGACCTTGCAGTCCAATTCTTATCCTACAGTGCCACAGAAGGACTCCATTTTGCCCATAGAATCCTTCAATATTTCAAGTAGAGGATTGAATTTTTTCTTCTGTTCTATCAGTTTGAGAAATACTGAGCATGCTCTTCCTTTTTGATTTTCTAGCTCTTTCTTTGCATATTTCATTATAATACTTGACTTTGTCTTCTCAAGCTGCCTTTTGAAATTTTCTATTTAGCTCGCTTACCTCCACATTTCTTCCATTTGCTTTAGCATCTCTAGACTGGAGAGCAAAGATTTAAAGTCTCTTCTGGCATCCATTTTGGTTTTCTCCTTCTTTCTTATCTGATTAATGATCTTTTGCTTTCTTCCCATAAGATGTTCTTCATGTCAACCCAAAACTCTTCTGGTCTTCGGTCATTAGTGTCTAATGCATCAAATATGTTCTTGATATGATCTTTAAATTCAGGTGGGATATGTTCAAGGTCATTTTTTGGCTCTTATGGACTTGTTTTAAGTTTCTTTAGTTTTAGCTTGAATTTGCATATGAGCAATTAATGGTCTTTTCCACAGTCTGCCCCTGGCCTTGTTTTTGCTGGTTTCCACCACCTCTTCCCACCAATGTAGTAACTTTTATTTCTGTGCATCCCATCTATAGAAGCCCATGTGTGCTGTCATATTTTACATTGTTTTAAAAAGCTATTTGCAGCCACCGCATAACATGGATGAACCTTGAGGACATTATGTTGAGTGAAATTAGTCAGCCACAAAAGGAGAAATACTGCATAGGACCACTACTGTAAAAGAATAAGAAAAAGAACCATTCTAAAGGGGGAG
>NW_006408599.1:0-19212 GCF_000296735.1 Chrysochloris asiatica | reverse complement strand
AACAGTAGTGAGGTTGGCTCAGGATCAGGCAGTGTTTTGTTCTGCTGTGCATAAGGTCACTATGAGTGGGTACCAACTCGATGGCACCTAACAACAACCACAAGGTCACTGAGGACACTGGTAAATTATACTGAGTGAGCAGGAAGGGAGCCACTTTCTCTAACTGGAGGTATCTGTGCATATTTAAAGACAGTGCAAATCGGATAGATGAGTGAAGGAGACACAGGCTGACAAGAAAAGAGGACAAAGGATTTGAGGCTGCTGATGTAAAAGGATAAAATTCCAAAGCCTAGGTCAGTCTGGCTTGATAGCATAGGTCCAATACAGCCACACATGGTCCTGCACTTGTTTAGTGCTCTTCTTCATTATCTTGAAATTATCAATAATTTTGTAACAAACCAAATCCACTGCAGTAGAGTCAATTCCATCTCATGGAAACCCTTGGGACAAAGTAGGACTGCCTCATAGAGTTTCCAGCGCTGTACATGTTTACCAAGGCAGATTGCTGCATATTTCTCCCACAGAGCACCAATGGATTCAAGCCATCAATCTTTCGGTTAGTAGCAGAGAGCTTTGATCATTTTTTGGTTACAAGGGGCCCCTCATTTACATTTTTCACTTGACTTCACAAATCATATAGCCAATCCTGGCTCAGAACTAGGAAAGAGCAGGTCTGCTACTAGATGATAGAAAAGGGAACAGATGGCAGCCTACAGGAGCTTGTCTGGTAGTGGGAAGCAGGGTCAATGCCATTCAAAAGCTTCTGTTCTCTGTGAAGCAAAAAGAAAAGATATCTGCTGAGAGCAAACAAGAGAAGAGGCAAGAAGATAGAGATTAATGCTTCATGTATGCTGGAGCAATCTGGTAGACTCCATTTTAATCAATTGATAAGACAATTAAATATCAAATGCCTCCTGGTATGATGCACTAATAAGGATACATCACTTTTGTGCTATTCTTGCCAAGATGTAAAACCTCAGTGTGATCACAGAAAGCCCAAAAAGAGGAACATTCTACAAAATAGCTCATCAGTACTATTGAAAAATGTCAAGTTCATGAAAGACAAGAAAAGACAGAGGGAAATCACAAACTTGAGGAGACTAAGGAGAAATGACAATTCAAGGCAATTTGGCATTCTGGAACAGAAAAAGGACATTAGAGAAAAACTAGTGAAATGCAAGTAAGGTTTGTAAATTTACGTCATAGTAATGTATCAATCTTAATTGCAGTGTTTTGATCACTATATTGCAGTTACATAAGACATTAAAATTAGAAGAAGTTGAGTAAAGAGTTTAAGAAAACTCTCAGTTTTCAGCTTTAATGTCGGTCTCAAATTATTTCAAAATTAAAAGTTAAAAGTTTCAACAACAGAAGAAAGAGAGAGAGAATTGAGAAGAACTTAGACAAATTAGGGCACATGAAAGTTCCTATGAATACATGGGAAACATGTAGGAAATTGTTTTTTTATTCTCCCTTTGCTGAATTAGATGCACTGATTCTCTGTAGTTTCTTGATGTAAACGTTTTTAATAACTCTAACAAATAAAAATGGGACTTTATATAGGTTGAAAGTTAGGAAGGAGACTGTATTGGTCACAGTATATTTTCATCCTCCCCACTGCTCCTGTAAACACCATCCAGGAAGTCTGGAGACATGGAAATAAAGAATTACAACAGCAGTGCATCAGGCTTCATCCTTCTGGGCCTCTCCTCCAACCCTCAGCTGCAGAAGCCTCTCTTTGCCATCTTCCTCATCATGTACCTGGTCACCCTGGTGGGAAATGTGCTCATCATCCTAGCTATCCACTCTGACTCCAGGCTCCATACCCCTATGTACTTTTTCCTCAGCAACTTATCCTTCATGGACATCTGCTTCACAACAGTCATTGTTCCCAAGATGCTGGTGAACTTACTATCAGAGACAAAGATGATTTCCTACGTGGGCTGCCTAGTCCAGATGTACTTTTTCATGGCCTTCGGGAATACCGACAGCTACCTGCTGGCCTCCATGGCCATAGACCGACTGGTGGCCATCTGCAACCCCTTCCATTATGATGTAGTCATGAACCCACGGCGTTGCCTTCTCATGTTGCTAGTGTCTTGCACCATATCTCACCTGCATGCCTTGCTCCGGGTGCTGCTTATGTCTCGCCTGTCTTTCTGTGCCTCCCATGTCATTAAGCACTTTTTTTGTGACACACAGCCTGTGCTAAAGTTGTCTTGTTCAGACACATCCTCTAGCCAGATTGTGGTCATGACTGAGACCCTGGCTGTCATCGCGACCCCTTTCCTGTGTACCCTCTTCTCCTACGTGCGGATAATCGTCACCGTGCTCAGAATCCCCTCTGCAGCTGGGAAGTGGAAGGCCTTCTCTACTTGTGGCTCCCACCTCACCGTAGTGTCCCTGTTCTATGGGAGTATCATCTATGTCTACTTTAGGCCCCTGTCCATGTATTCAGTTGTAAAGGACCGAGTAGCCACAGTTGTGTACACAGTGGTGACACCCATGTTGAACCCTTTCATCTACAGCCTGCGGAACAAAGATATGAAGAGAGGTTTGGGGAAGTTAAGGAACAGAATCCACTCATAGAAAAACAAAATGATGGGATGTCAAAATTGGGAGATGACCTAAGAAGCTGACATGTTATCCTTCCCTCTTGCTTATTTTCCACACGGCATCCAAAGAGATCATAAGAAGTAATGTTGGGTAGCAATAAGAGCGTTTGCCTGGGAGTCAGAGTCCTTTGTTTCTATCTACAACCTTGACTAGTAATATATTCCATCCCAGGCTTGGTAATGCTTGGAAGTTAGATTTCAGGAAAATAATTGATTAGCAACATAAAGTAAAATAAAGTTATCTTTTAAATAACTCTTCTAAACATCTGACTATGTCAGTACTAAAGAAGTCATAATGTTCTATTAGTGTTCAAAAGAAGAATAAATTGCTTAGGCTTGGTGGAGAACTAGGAAAACTTCTTGGAGCAAGATGCCTAAAGATCATCCTGGAGGATGCACTGAACTTTGAGAGATGAAGGTACAAGCAAGCAATGAAGAAAATGGGCAGAATATTTCAAATAGTGAAAATCACCTAAGCAGTTAGAGGCAATACATGTTAGAATGTATTTGAGGACAATGAAAAGCCCTGTGAGGCTAAAGTCTTCAGAATCATTTAATAACAGGGAGAATAGGACTAGCAAGATTAAGAATCTACAAAGCAGGGTGCCCTCTCCCCATCCCACCCCCAATAAAATGTGATGATGGTGTGTGTTCTCAGTTCTTGTCTCCTTTTCCCTCGCCTCTTCATTCTTCTTTTCTACAGATGATAAGATACTCACTGACTTGCCCTTTAGATCCAGGAAAGAGCAATGTACCAGTCAAGATGAACTCAGTTATGCTGTGCAATCAAATAACCTCAAACTTTGAGGCTTTGAAAACCAGAGATTTACTTCTCATTGCATGTCTATCACAGAAAAGGGTAAGAGTGTAAGAGTGCTGCTCATTTTAGACATTCAGGAACCTAAACTAATGGAGCAGACATCGTGCTAAACATTGCTCATAACTGTCAGAAACTGAGAAAAACTCTTGAGAATTTTACACTAACAATCAAATATTCTGAGTCAGAGTGCCCTATACCACTCTTGCCCACAACTAATCTCATGACCTCGCCCACCTACAAGGGATCCCAACATGCATGCATAAGGTGGAGAGCCAGAAATCTTTTTTGAACACACTAAGGTGTGGAGCTGTGGGTTAATGCACTGGACTACAAAGTCGGTTTGAACCACAAGGTTGGTGGTTCAAGCTCACCAGCAGCTCCTTGGAAACCCTATACAGGGTTGCTATGGGTCAGAACTGACTCAACGGCACTCAACAACATCAATGATTATTACACTACTCAAAGGAGACACAACTTCATCAGGGTGAATTAGTTGCTTCATCAATCTTTCAAGGATTATGTTATTGTCAATATCAGTAGTATTGTAAGGCTTATACTCCCTCTGGATTGATTTTGTCTCGATTATTTCATCAGGTTCTCATAAACACCAGCCTTTCTGAGTTGGAATCTTGTTAGTGGCAAGGCCTGGAGTTGAATCTGTCTTTTAATGTTAAATACATATCAAAAGTTGTACCGTGTTTTAAAAGAACACAGGAACACCTAAGTTCCAATATCATGTTCTCTGCCTTTGTTGTCATTGTCTCCTCCAACCATCAACAAACAACCTGGAAGCCAAGAAACAAATCTAATTTGCAACAGAATTGGTGTTGATGTAGGCATGCACTGCATTCACCACTATCTCCAATCTATAATTTATTTTGGGGAGTACTGACCTAGAATATTTGTACCCTTTTCCACTTTTTCTACTTATATGCCATAGCTTTCTCATGCTTAGCCAAGTAAATGAACAATGTGGGCAATGTTCAGGTATATATTTTAAAAAATAATTTGCTAATTGTTTTATTGTGTGGAGCAGAAAGCCTCATCTTTCTCCTGTAGAGTGTGACTAGTAGGTTCAAACTGCTGACCTTGTGGTTGGTTACCAGGCCAACGCATAACCCATTAATTATATCACCAAGGCTCCTCTCATTAATTATAACTTCTAGTAACTTATAAGAGTACTGGTGTGGTACTGTAGGATAAGCACTGGACTTCTAACTGCAAGATCGGGGGTTCAGACCCACCAGTCGATACTCAGAAGCCCGATGAGTTGGAACTGCCTTGACAGCAATTAACAACAGTAACTGATAAAGCTCCTTTAGCTCCAGGAAACCTAAAATATTTTTTTTAGCTCTTCCATCATGTAGTTCAATTCTGCCATCAGCCCAGATCTTTTTGTCAACAAAACAGTGCTGCTGTTGTTGGTTTGTTTTTAGGTGCTTTCAAATTAATTCCAACTCATTGGAAACCTATGCACAAAAGAAGAAAATGTTGCCCCATTCTGCACCATCGTCACAAATGTTATGATTGAGCCCATTATTGCAGCCACTGTGTCAGTCCATCTTGTTGAGGGACTTCTTTTTCACTGACCCTCTACCAATCTTGCTGTCTTTTTTCAGAGACTAAGACAGCATCATCATTTATATGTAATCCTATCTTCTTGTTGTTAAGTGCCATTAAGTCGATTCCAACTCATAGTGACCCTGTATAGGGTTTCCAAGCAGCAACTAGTGGGTTTGAACTGATCACCTGGTAGTTTGCAGTTCAGTGCTGATCCTATAGCATCACACCAGGAGTCAATAAAATCCTATAGATATTCTGAAAAGCTCAAACTAAAGGGAATTCTAGGTAAAAAATGATGATGACAGAGCACACTGGGGTAAAAGAATTACCAGTCTGGCTTCAGAACAGTCTGACATTTTTCAGTCAGAGTTCGAATAGCAGGTGTCTAGAAGCAGCCCTAGTGGTGCTGTGGGTTAGGCATTGGGTTGCTAACCACGAGGTTGCAATTTAAACCCACCAGCCACTCTGCAGGAGAAAGATGAGGCTATTTGTTCCTGTAAAGATTTACTGTCTCCGAAACCTATATAGGATCACTACAAACCAGAACCTACTTGATACATCAGTAGGTTGCTGGGTTTTTTTAAACAGCATATAAGGCCAATTTCCACAGGATATTTGTCACCCTTCACAAAGAGTGAGCTGTAATGGAAAAGAAGTATTTGGGGACTTTAGTAAAACAAGAAATCCCAAAACAATCTGGGAAGATGCTACTAAACATGGCTAAGAAAAGAGTAATTCCTTTCTAAAGATGAATCCAATCAGAAGAAGGGTCTAAGTATCCAATAATCTATTTAGGTACAAAGTCCTATACCAAGAGGGAGAAAGTAGAAACTGCTGTAAATAGATGATAAGTTTGTCAGAATGAAAACAAAGACCTAAATCAAAGTGAGTAAGAGAGACAGAACCAAAAAGCTCAGAAAATACAAGGCTCTGTTATAAAACACTTTAAAGAAAACAACAGAACAACACACTAAGATAATCAAAATACATTTGAGGCAAGGATTATATAACTAGCTAAAAATTACTTTCAAATGTAAAGGCCACTTCCACTATTTCAACAACTCCTGAGTAATCTATTCTAGAACAAGCTTCAAACAACCAAAATGACTGGAGAGACAACAACTTAAGAACTAGACATTTTGTAAGAATTTGTAAAAAATCAGACAAACTGCAAAAAATACCAAGGGGAGTTCTTTGGACAAAGAACCAACAACAGTACCCATCAACCTGAGATTAACATACATGAAAATACCACCCAGAATTCACCCATATAGAAGTTTCCAATATAAAACAAATCTATAAGACTGAAAATGGGGAACAAAACATATCAGTTTGTAACAGCAATTGCAAAATTACAAAATAAAAGGAGGAAATTGGAGCTACAGAGCTTCCAAATGAAGAGGAAGTCAATTGGATTTGAAGATAGAAGAGATTGTTTTAAAATGGAATATATTAGCAAAGTATATGGTAGCTTCAAAGAATATCAATAAACTGTATCAAAAATAGCAAAAAGGAAAATTACAAAGATTTAGTTAACTATAAAACAACATTAATGATGAAAATAACAAGAAAACTCTTAAATATAATTAACTCAGTACAGAAAACTATGAAGAACAAAGAAGCCAGCAGCATCACAAAAAAATGCACAACAAAATGAAAGCAATCAATTCATGCCATTGCAAAATTACACTAAATGTAAATGGATTAAATGCATCAATCAAGATTCAAGTAGCAGAATGAATAAGAAAACAGGTCTCATCAATATGCTTGCTACAAGGTACACATTAGCCACAGGACAGAAATACACCAAAAATCAAAGAACGGAAAGATTATATCAAGGCAATCAAAAACAAGCAGAAGTGGCAATATTGATTTCTGATAAAATAGACTTTAAGGTAAAAATCAGCATAATAGACAAAGAAGGACATTATATCATGATTAAATAGTCAGTCAAAAAACAGGACATAACCAAAATAAATATCTATGCACCCAATAAACCCAATGTTGTTGTCATGTGCCATTGAGTCGGAACCGACTCATAGCGACCCCATGCACAGCAGAATGAAATAATGTCCAATCCTCACTACCGATGCCACACTTGAAGCCATCAATGATGCCACCTGGCCAATCCATCTCGTTGGGGGTCTTCCTCTTTTCCCTGACCCTCCACCTTACACATCATGACATCCTTCTCCAGCAACTGTTCCCTCCTGACAATATGTCCAAAGTATGAGAGATGAAGTTTAGCCATCTTGACCTCCAAGAAGCACTCTGGCTGCACTTCTTCCAAAATGGATCTATTGGTTCTTTTGGCAGTCCATGGCACTTTTAGTATTCTCCTCCAACACCACAATTCAAAGGCATCAATTCTTCCACGATCTTCATTATTCACTGTCCAGCTTTTGCATCCATATGAGATTATTGAAAATACCATGACTCAGGTCAGGTGCACCTTAGTCTAAAAGTTCCTGTGCAGCAGATATGCCTAATGCAATCCGTTGTCTGATCTCTTGACTGCTGCTTCCACGAATGTTGATAGTTGATCCAAGAAGAATGAAGTCCTTGATAACTTTAATCTTTTCTCCATTGATAAGAATGTTGTTTATTGGTCCAGTGGTGAGGATTTTTGTTTTCTTGACATTGAGATGCAATCCATACCGAAGGCTGTGTTCTTTGATCTTCATCAGTAAATGTTTCAAGTCCTCTTAACTTTCAGCAAGCAAGGTTGTATCATTTGCATATCGCAGGTTGTTAATGAGTCTTCCTCCAATCCTGATGCCACGTTTTTCTTCATAGAACCCAGCTTCTCGTATTATTTGCTCAACATACAGGTTGAATAAGTATGGTGAAAGAACACAACCTTGTCGCACACCTTTCCCTATTTTAAAACATTCAGTGTTCCCATGCTCTGTTAGAACAACTGCTTCTTGGTCCAGGTATGGATTTCTCAGAAGTACAATTAAGTGTTCTGGAACACTCATACTTCTCAATGCTGTCCATACCTTGTCATGATCCACACAATCGAAAGCCTTTGCATAGTCAATAAAGCATAGGTAAACATCTTTCCGATATTCTCTGCTTTCAGCCAAGATCCATCAGACATCAGCAATGATAACTCTCATTCCATGGCCTCTTCTGAATCCAGCTTGAACCTCTGGAAGTTCTCTGTCAATGTATGATTGTAGCCGTTCTCTGTCAATGTATGATTGTAGCCATTTCTGTATTACCTTTAGCAAAAACCCAATAAAGAACCACAAAATGCAGAAGTCAAACTAATAGAATTGATGAGAAAACAGACATCTCTACAATAATAGTCAGTAAGTTTATCACACTGTGGTGGCTTTTATGTTGCTATCATTCTGGAAGCTATGTCATGGGTACTTCAAAAACCAGCAGGGTCACCCACAGTGGACAGGTTTCAACTAAGCCTCAAGACAAAGACACACTAGGAAGGAGAGATGGGCTACTTCTGTATATTTAGTCACTGAAAACCTTATGAATAGCACCGGAACAGTGTCAGCACCAGAATATTAAATACTGAAACATGATGAAGAGCACCAGAAAATTGTCAAATATAGTGTCAAAAGATGGGCCTCTTAGGTTCAAAGGCACTCAAAATGCAACTGAGAAAGAGCTACCTCCTCAAGTAACACTGATTGAGATGACACAAATGGAGTACAGCCCTCAGGACCTTCATATGCTGATGAGGAACAACTCAAAATGAAGAGAAACAGTTATAAACATCCATGAATAATCAGAACATGGAATGTACAAAGTATGAATCTAAGAAAATCGGAAATTGACAAAAATGAAATGGAATGCTTAAACATCAATATCCTAGGCATTAGTGAGCAGAAACAAACTGGTTTCTGACAATCACATGGTTTACTGTGCCAGGAGTGACAAACTAAAGAAGAATGGCTGTCGCATTCATCTTCAAAAAGAACATATCAAGATCTGTCTTGAAGGACAACACTGTCTGTGATAGAATAATATCCATGCGACTACAAAGAAGACTCATTAATACCACTATTATTCAAATATACACCCCAACCATTAAAGCAAGTGATGACATAAGTGAAAAATTCTAGCAACTTCTTCAGTCTGAAGTTGATCAAACATGAAATCAAGATGTACTGATAATTACTGGCAATTGGAATGCAAAGGTTGGAAACAAAGAGAAATATTCAGGAGTTGGAAAAGATGACCTTGGTAATAGAAACGCTGGTGATCGCATGATAGAATTTTACAAGACCAATGACTTCTTCATTGCAAAGACCTTTTTTAATAAACAACATAAATGATGACTATACACATGGACCTCACCAGATGGAATGCACAGAAATCAAATTGATTATATCTGGGGAAAGAGACAGTGGAAACATTCCATGTCATCAGCAAAAACAAGAGCAGGGGCAGGCTGTGGAACAGACCATCAATTGCTCATATGCAGGTTCAGGCTGAAGCTGAAAAAAACTAAAACAAGTTCATGACCTTAAAATATATCCCACCAGAAATCAGATATCATCTGAAGAACAGATCTGATGCATTTGACACTAAAGACCAAAGACCAGAATAGTTGTGGGATAACATCAAGAACATCACACAGGAAGAAATCAAAAGGTCATTAAGAAGACAAGAAAGAAGGAAACGACTAAAATGGATGTCAGAAGAGACTCTGAAACTTGCTCTCCAGCATAGAGTTGCTAAAGCAAGTGGAAGACCTGAGAAGTTGCAAGAGCTGAACAGAAAGTTTCAAAGGTCAGCTCCAGAAGACAAAATCAAATATTATAATGAAATGTGCAAAGACCTGGAATTAGAAAACCAAAAGGGAAGAGCATATTCAGCATTTCTCAAGCTGAGGGAAATAAAGAAAAAAATTCAAGTTTCGACTTTCAATATTGAAGAATTTTATGGGCAAAATACTGAATGGTAGAGAAAACATCAAAAGAAGATTGAAGGAATACTTAGACTCACTGTACCAAAAAGAAATAGTCAATGTTCAACCATTTCAAGAGGTAGCATATGATCTAACAAGAGTCAATGATACTGAAGAAAGAAGTCCAATGTTCATTGAAGGCATTGGGGGAAAACAAGGCACCAGAAATGGAATACAAATTGAACTCTTTCAACAAACTGATGCAGAACTGGAGGCACTCACTCATCTAAACCAAGAAATTTGGAAGACAACTAAATGGTCAATTGACTAAAAGAGATCCATATTTGTGCCCATTCCAAAGAGAGGTGACCCAATGAAATGCAGACATCACCAGACAACATCATTGATATCTCATGCCAGTAAAGTTTACTAAAGATAATGCAAAAATTGCTGCAATCATACATTGACAGAGAACTCCGGAAGTTCAGAAGAAGACAAGGGATATAGTTGCTGATGTTAGATGGATCTTGGCTGAAAGCAGAGAATATCAGAAAGATGTTTACCTGTGCTTTATTGACTATGCAAAGGCTTTCATTTGTGTAAATCATGACAACCTATGGACAACACTGCGAAGAATGACTATTCCAGAACACTTAATTGTGCTGGATTCAGAAGAGGACATGGAATGAGTGACATCATCACTAACATCATATGGATCTTGGCTGAAAGCACAGAATACCAGAAAGATGTTCGTCTGTGCTTCATTGACTACAAAAAGGATTTCGATTATGTGGATCATGACAAGCTATGGACAACATTTGAGAAGAATGATTTTTCCAAAACACTTAATTGTGCTCTTGAGGAACCTGTACATAGACCAAGAGGCAGTTGTTCAAACAGAACAAGGGAACATTGAATGATTCAAAATTAGGGAAGGTGTGCACCAGGGTTATATTCATTCACCATACTTATTCAACCAGTACGCTGAGCAAATAATCCAAGAAACTCGATTATTTGAAGTAAAACATGGCATCAGATTTGGAGGAAGACTCATTACAAACCTGCAATATACAGATGATACAACCTTGCTTGCTGAAAGTGAAGAGGACTTAAAATACATATTGATGAAAATCAAAGACCACAGCCTTTGGTATGGATTGCATCTCAATGTAAAGAAAACAAAACTCCTCATCACTGGAACAATAAACGACATCCATATAAATGGAGAAAAGATTGAAGTTATTAAGGACTTCATTTTGCTCAGATCAACCATCAGCACTCATGGAAGCAGCAGTCAAGAAATCAAATGACGTATTCAATAACCTCATATGAATGCAAAAGATGGACAATGAGTAAGGAAAACTGTAGAACTGATGCATTATAATTATGGTGTTGGAGAAGAATATTAAAAGTATCATGGGCTGCCAAAAGAACAAACCAATCTGTATTGGAAGAAGTAAAACCAGAATGCCCCTTTGGAAGCCAGGATGGCCAGACTTCGTCTCTCATACTTCGGACATATTATCAGGAGGGGCAGTACCTGGAGCAGAATATCATGTTTGGTAAAGTGGAGGGCTAGAGAAAAACAGGAAGTCCCCCAACAAGCTGGATTAGCACAGTGGCAACAGCAGAGGGCTCAGGTTCAGCAACAATTGTGAGGCTGGCACATGACTGGGCAGTATTTAGTTCTATTGTGCACAGAGCAGCTATCAGTTGATGCTCACTCAGTGGCACCTAACAACAACAACAATCCAAAACCAACAGCACTGTTTAAAAGGATGGAAAAACTAATCATCAAGTTTATATGGAAAGGAAAGAAACCCCCAGATAAACAAAGCACTACTGAAGAAAAACAAAATAGGAACACTCACTTCCCAGTTTCAAAACCTTCGAAACAGCCACAGTAGTCAAACAAATGTCTGGGACTGGTACAAAAACAGACACATAGACCAGTGGAACAGAATTGAGAACACAGAAGTAAATACATCCAGCTCTTCTTTGACAAAGTGTCAAAATACATTAAATGGAGTAAGTAGTCTCTTTACCCAATAGTACTTTTTTTTATCATTGGTGCAAAAACATCGATCACACAATTTTTTCCAATTTGAATGTTTATAAAAACAAAAACCAAACCCATTATCATCAAGTCAATTCCAACTCAGAGCAACGGGTTTCAGTCTCATCTTTCACTCTCAGAGCAGCTGTTGGGTTTGAAATACGAACCTGTGGAGAGCAGTTCAGTGCTTATTCTATTGGCTGCAATTACAGTAATTAGCTGTGCATACTTAATCCTTCATCAATGTGATTTTCTATCACCTTGCTATAAGGTGCCATAGAGATCCTGTGTACAACAAAATGAAACACTGTCAAATCCTGTGCCATCCTCACCTTCATTGCTGTGAACCCACTGTTGCAGCCAGAGTCACAGGAAGATCCTCTACTTAACTAAGCATGATGTTCTTCTCCAGGGACTGGTTCCTCCTATAACATGTCCAAAGTGCATGAGATGGATTCTTGCCATCCTTGCTTCTAATGAGTATTCTGGCTGTATTTCTTCCAAGACAAATTTGTTAATTCCTCTAGTTGTTGTGACGTCAAATCAGTTCAGCATCATAGCAACCCTGGAATTGACTTGACAGCACTTAACAACAATGATAGGGTTTCTGAGGCTGTAAATCTTTACTGGAGCAGAAAGCCACATCTTTCTCCCATGGAGTGGCTGGTGGACTCAAACTGCCAACCTTGTGGCTCACAGTTCAGTGCTTATCCTACAGAGCCACAGTGCTCCCCATTCTTCTGGAAGTCCAAAGTATAGTCCATTTTCTTCACCAACGCCATAATTCAAAGGCATCAATTATTTTTCGGTTTTTCTTATTCATTGTCCAGCTTTCACATACATATGAGGAGACTGAAAATACCATGGCGTGAATCAGGTGTACCTTAGTCTTCAATGTGACATATTTACTGTTTAACACTTTAAAGGAATCTTTTGCAGCAGATTTGCCCAATGCAATATGTCATTTGATATCTTGACTGCTGAGTCCCTGGGCATCAATGGTGGATCCAAGTAAACTGAGATTCTTGACAACATCAATATTTTGTATGTTATCATGAAGTTGCTTATTGTCAATTGTGAGGAATTTTGTTTTACTTATGTTGAAGTGTAAACCAGGCTGAAGATGTAGTCTTTGATCTTCATCAGCAAGGTGCTTCAAGTCTTCTTCTCTATCAGCAAGCAAGGTTGTGTTATCTGCATATTGTAGGTTGTTAATCAGTCTTCCTCCAATCCTGGTTCAGTGTTCTTCTTCACATAGTCCTGTTTCTTGGATTATGTGCTCATCATACAGATTAAATGTGCATGGTGAAAAAATACAACGCTGAGGCAAACAATTCTTGATTTTAAACCATGCAGTATCTCCTTTTCTGTTCTGTTGGAATAACTGCCTCTTGATCCATGTACAGTTTCCACATGAACACAATTAAGAGTTCTGGAATGGGAATTCTTTGCAATATTATCTATAATTTGCTATACTCCATATAATCAAATACCTTTTCATAGTCAATAAAACACAGGTAAACATCTTTCTCGTATCCTCTGTTTTCAGGTAAGATCCATCTGATTTCAGCAATGATATCCCTCATTCCATGCTATCCTCTTCTGAATCCAGTTTGAATCTCTGATAGTTCCTTGTTGATGTATGACGGTGTACAACTGCAACTGTCTCTGAAGAAAATTCAGCAAAATTTTACTTTCATGTAACAATACTTATATTATTCAAGAATTTCCACATTCTGCTAGATAACCTTTTTATTAGAATGGGCACAACTATGAATCTCTTGGCCAAATTTCTTGGCATAGGTGAACAAGAACTTCCCACATTGCAACCATTTTGATGATGAATTTTATGCTGCTCCTCTTCAATGTTTCATTTGTGCCATAGTAAACCATATGGTTGTACCATTTTAAATGGCTAGTATAAGCCCATTTTAGCTCACTAATGCCTATGATATTGATATTTATGTGCTCCATTTCATCTTTGAAGACTTCCAGTTTTCCTAGATTCATACTTCATAAATCCCACCTCTAAATTATTAATAGATGTTTGCAGCTGTTTCTCCTCATTTGAAGTCATGAAGGTCATGAAGGTTCCATCAGCAAATGAAGGTCCCAAAATCTTTGCTCAATCCACGTCATTAAGGTCAACTCTACTTTCAGGAGGCAGCGCTTGAATGACTTCCAACCTGAAGGATTTTTCTCTCGGCACTATATCAGAAAGTGTTCCGCAGATATTCATGAGGTTTTCAGTGGCTAATCTTTTTAAGAAGTAAATCACCAGGTCCTTTTTCCTATTCTGTCTAGTCTGGAAGTACCACTGAAACCTGTCTACAATGGGTAACCCTCAACACCATAACTCAAATGCATCAATTCTTCTACAGTCTTCCTTATTCACTGTCCAATTTTTGCATGCATATAAGGTTACTGAAAATATCATGGCTTGGGTCAGGCGCACCTTAGTCCTCAAAAGCTGACAGCTTTGCTCTTCAACACTTTAAAGAGGTCACTATCTCCTAGTTCTATTCTAACATCAGCCTCTTGGTCTATGTACAGGTTCCACATGAGCACAATTAAGTGTTCAGGAATAGCCATTCTTCTCTATGTTATCCATAATTTGTTATGATCCATGTGGTTGAATGCCTTTGCATAGTCAGTAAAGCCCTTGTAAACATCTTTCTGATATTCTCTGCTTTCAGTCAAGATCCAACTGACATCAGCAATGATATACTTCATTCCATGTCTCTTCTGAATTTAACTTGAATTTTTGGCAGCTTCCTGTTGATGTACTGCTGCAACTGTTTTTTAATTATCTTCAGCAAAATTTTACTTGTGTGTAATATTAATGATACTGTTAAATGATCTCTACATTCCTTTGGATCACCTGTATTTGGAATGGACATAGATATTCTCTTCCAATCCAATTGGCAGTTAGTTATCCTCCAAATTTCTTGGCACAGATAAGTAAGCATCTCCAGTGCTACATCAGTTTGTTGAAATATTTCCATTTGTATTCTGTCCATTCTTTGAATCTTGTTGTTTGCCAAAGCCTCCAGTGCAGCTTGGACTTCTTCCCTAAATACCATCAGTTCTTGATCATATGGGACCTCTTGAAATAGTTGAATATTGACCAATTATTTTTGGTACAGTGATTATGGGTATTCCTTCTATTTTATTTTTTATTTTTTGATGCTTCCAGCATCATTTAATATTTCACCCATAGTATCCTTCAGTACTGCTAGTTGAGTCTGAATTTTTTCTTCAGTTCTTTCAGTTTGAGAAACACTGAATGTGTCCCTCTCCTTTGTTTTCTAACTCCAGGTCCTTGCACATTTCTTCTTAATACTCACTTTGTCTTTTCAAGTTGCCCTTTGAAACTTTCTGTGCAGCTCTTTTACTTCACCATTTCTGCCAGTTCTTTTAGTTTCTCTATGCTAAAGAGCAAGTTTCAGAGTTTCTTCTGACATCCATTTTGCTCTTTTCTTTCTTTCCCTTCTTCTTAATTAGTTTTTGCTTTCTTCATGTATGATGTTCTTGATTTCAACTAACAGCTCCTCTGGTCTTCAGTCATTAGTGTCCAATGCTTCAGATCTTTTCTTGAGATTGTTTCTGAATTCAGGTGGGATATACTCAAGGTCACATTTTGGTTCTGGTGGATGTGTTTTCATTTTCTTCAGCTTCCACCTGAACTTGCATATGAGTAACTGAGGGTCTATTCCACAGTCAGTTCCTGGCCTTATTGGATGATGATATTGAGCTTCTCCATCATCTATTTCCATAAATGTAGTCAATTTGATGCCTGTGCGTTCCATATCTAAGGCTCATGTGTATGTTGTTATTGCTGCTGTTGTTAAGTGCTGCCGAATCGATTCCAACCCATAGCGACCCTGTATAGGGTTTCCAAGGAGCAGTGGTGAGCTTGAACCACTGGCCTTGCAGTTCAAACGACTTGCAGTCTGACGCATTAGGCCACAGCGCAGGCTCATGTGTATAGTCATCTTTCATGATGTTGAAAAAGGTATTTGCAATGAGCAAGTTGTTGATCTCACAAAAATCCTATCTTGCTATCTCCAGTATCATTTCTATTACCAGCCCTTATTTTCCGACTACTGACTCTTCCTCTTTGCTTCCAACTTTCGAATTACAATCACCAGTAATTATCTTGATTGCATGTTTGATTAATTTCAGACTGAAGAAGTTGGTACAATTCTTCAATTTCATCATTGCTAGTTCTAGCAGTTGGTACATAAATCTGAATAATAGTTTATACTATTTCTTTGTAGTCATATGGCTATTATGTTATCACAGGCAGTATTGCACTTCAAGATAGATCAAAATATGACCTTGAGTACTGCTGTTGTTTTTAAGTGCTGTCAAGTCAGTTCCGGCTCATAGCTACTCTGTACAAGAAATAATTGGTAGGTTTGAACTAAATAACTTGAGGTTTGTAGTCCAGGGCTGATCCTACAGCATCATATCAGGAGTCCAACCTTAGAGATCTTCTCATGAATATATTTGATACATTAGACACCAATTACTGAAGTTCAGAGGAGTTGTCAGTTGAAATGCTCTTTTTGGTGATGAATATGGCATTATTACACTGAATTGTTATTCCCAGCATAGTAAATCATATTTCCATTCAAAATGACCAATACTATTTCAGCTCACTAACGCCTAGGATATTGATCTTTTTGCATTGCATTTCATTTTTGACAGTTCCCAATTTTCCCAGCTTCATACTTTGTACATTTCACATGCTGATTATTAATTAAGTTTAGTTATCATCATTTTGAGTTGTGCCGAATCAGCATAGGAAGGTCTCAAAAGCTTTGCTCCATCCACATCATTAAAATCAACTCTACTTTGAGGAAGCATTTTGAATGTCTTCCATCCTGAAGGATGGATCTTCCAGCACTATATAATGTTCTGCTGCTATTTGTAAGATTTTCAGTGGATAACCTTTCAGTGTGGACCCCCTCTCCTTCTTCCTAGTCTTATTCTGTACACCCTTATTCTGAAACCTATTCACCATGGGTGATCATTACTGGTATTTACAATACATTACTTCCAGCATCAGGCCACTACAGCACAACAAACTGAACGAATGATGACAACATTGATGTCCAAATCTCTTTTTGAGTCAACTTCACAATGTTTTAGTAGTAGAATTACTGGACCGTATGGTAGGATTGGGCAGTGTTTCATTCTGTAGTGCACAGGGCCACAGTGAATTGAAATCAACTACCAAAAACTGGTAGTTGTGTTTTTCGTTTTTTGAGGAAGTTCCACACTATTTTTAACAGTGTGCACCATAGCACACAACATTGCTTGCTAAAAGTGAAGAGGACTTAAAACATTTACTGATGAAGATCAAAGAGCATAGCTTTCGATATGAATTGTATCTCAATGTCAAGAAAACAAAAATCTTAATGACTGGACCAATAAACAACAGTCTTATCAATGGAGAAAAGATTGAAGTTGTCTAGGACTTCAATCTTCTTGGATCAACTGTCAACACTCACGGAAGCTGCAGTCAAGAAATCAGACAACATATTGCATTAAGGTAAATCTGCTACACAAGACCTTTTTAAAGTGTTGAAGAACAAATATGTCAGCTTGAGGACTAAGGTGCGCCTGACCCAAGCCATGGTATTTTCAATAACCTCATATGCATGCTAGAGCTGGACAGCACTAAAAGTTTTCTTGGGGACTCTTTGGGGTTTTCTATAAATAGAAAAATTTATATTCATAAATAGACATAATTTTACTTCTTTTCCAATCTGGTTAGCTTTTCTTTCTTTTTCCTAACTTATTGCTCTGGTTAGGACTAGAAGTGGTGATAGTGAGCACACGTGTCTTGTTCCCAATTTCAAGGTGAAAGCTCTCAGTCTTTCTCCAATTAATATAATGTTGGCTGTGGGCTTTTCACCTATGCCCTGAATTATATTGAGGAATTTCTCTTCTAATCTTTAGAGGTTTCATCAAGAAAGGGTGTTTGACATTATCAAACACTTTTTCTACACCTATAGAGATCATCATTTGATTGATTTTTTTCTACATCTATAGAGATAGTCAATTGATTGATTTTTCTAATGTTGAACCATTCCTGCATTCCTGGAATAAACCTCACTTGGTTGTAGTCATTAACTCTTTTAACATGCTGCTGGAGTCTGTTTCATAGGATCTTGTTGAGGATTTTTGCATCTATGTTCATAAGAGTATTGGTCCATATAGTCTTATTTTCTTGTGGTGTCCTTCTCTGGCTTGAGTATCAGACATATGTTTGCTTCCTAGAATGCTGACCTATTTTCTTGATCCTATACATTCTCCCCTACATCTCATGGGAGGTCCTGGGCATACTCTACGTATCTGTCTTCATATCTTTATTATCACTATAATAGCAAGTTATTAATTAGCTGGGGGATCTAAAAACAAAAAATAAAAATGCTGCTCTTGTATCTTGTGTTTCTATGGTCTCTACTGAAAGGTCTTTACTCCTCTCCCAACCACACTGTTTAACAAGTTCCCTGTGGTTTGTGCCTATAGAGGTTACATATCTCCTTGAGGAGAGGTCATGTGAAGGACAGTCAGGTACTTCCAAGTCCCCATCCTGCCCTTTTTCATGTCATGGACCTGAAAAATTCAAGCAGTGGATAGCTAGGGATGAAAGAAAGGTTCATGTTGTCAGTGCCCGGGGCTACACTAAGTGGTCACCTCTGTGGAGGAGGAAGAAAAGTGGCTACCTCAGGAGCTGACAACCCCATCATCAGACTAAGGGGGCAATTACACATGCTTCCCACACACAATATTGTGGATCCTGACATCACCCACTCGAATCTGGGGACCTTTCCTTTTCCTGACCTAACATGAACATTCTTTCTCTGCACCAAGACTTCCATTATTCTTCTAGACGTCAGGGCCAACAAGACTAAGAAGAAGGTGCTTGAATCCTCCAAAGGCCACCCTGGAGGTCACTATCCTTTACTTGAGTAAGTAGCTGGTATCCTCAAACACACCCAACCTAGAGTGTGTCTAACTTGGAGTGTCAGAAACAGAAATTATCTTCTCTAATACGTTAATTTTGTAGAGAAGAAAAATTTCGTTTCTCAATAATATACAGCAAGCTAGTGTTATACTTGGGACTACAAGCCATGTCATCTGACCTTACTACCTTAACTTTCTATATCTTTGTTTGAGGACCTCTAACTTCACTACAGTCTTCTGTTTTCCCTCTCCATTCACAATAGGATTTGCTAGTTACAGGTAATACTCTAAGCAAAAA
>NW_006408598.1:13767822-13770986 GCF_000296735.1 Chrysochloris asiatica | reverse complement strand
TGCATGTCAAAGGAGACTGTAAAACTAGCCTTTAAATGTTGAAACCCACTCATGTATGATGCTAGGAGCCCTGGTATTGTAGTGGATTATGAGGTGGAATAATCACAATGTCAAGAATCCCAATCTACCAGTTGTCTACAGGAGAAAGATGAGGCTTTCTGTTCCTGCAAAGATTTACTGCCTCAGAAACCCTATACAGGGCTGCTATGAGTCAGAACAAATGTGATGGAACACCACCACCAGATATGTATATGATGTCATCCCACAACTCCTATGCTCGTTGGTCATTGATGTTCAATGCAGCGAATCTATTCTGGTGATAATATCAAAATTAAAATGGAACATACTCAAAGTTGGAGTCCTGATGTGGTGCTGTGGGTTAATGAGCTGAAATGCAAGGTCACTTTGAACCTCAAGGCCGGTGGTTTAAGCTCACCAGGTGCTCCTCAGAAACTCTATACAAGGTTGTTTATGGGTTGGAACCTTAACCACAGCAACAAATACTCAAGGTTGTATTGTTGCTCAATCATGGACATCAAACAGATGTCCAGGTGAGCAGTATAAAAAGTGAGGTAAAGGTTGTTAGAAGGATGATCACAAGGAGGTGTGGGGGCTAAGGAGAAGACCAAAGCATGCAGAGTAAGGCTGTGGTCTCCATGAAACAATGTGAAGTCTCAAACAACAAAACAACAGCCAAGATCAGAACACAATGAAAAGGCATACATGACTTCTGGATCTAAAACATTTCATAATAAGAGTCACATAAAACATGTAATATTGATTACAAAAGTAATGACATGGACTTAGCTGTATTTCCAAAGAATCTCATAATTACCCCAGGGAATGAATGAACAAAAATGAACAAATCCGGGTAATTTAAAGTTCAATACTTTGGTGATCTATTCTTAGGTTACAGATTACAATAGCTGTACCGAATTCTTAAGGCTACTTTTTGCAGTAGTACAGGTGGAGCTTGTCTTAATTGTCTGAGCACATGATTAAATCTATTTAGCACCAGATGGAGAACCACAAGGTCCGCAGTTCAAGCCCTCCAGCTGCTTCAATAGAGAATGATGAGGCTTTCTGCTCCCACAAAAATGTAAAGCCTCAACTCCTGAATGTTTTTGTATACATAAAAACAAAGCACAACAAACAAACAAACCCAAAAAACAAAAACCAGAGGGAATAGAAGCTAATACTGTAGAATGGTGATGCATGTAGGGGATTGCAATAACACGAAATACAACAGGGTAAGTGCCAAACAGATGTTCTCCCATGTAAACTATCACTCAATGCACAACAAAAGTTTTTTTTTAAATGTACAGCCTCAGAAAAGCTATAAAAGGTAGGTATAAGTCGGAAGCAACTTTGCAGCACCTAACAACGACATTGAAACCTACGCTTTCTGAGTAAAGGAGAGACAGATATTGAACTGGGGAAAAAGGAAAGTTTCCAGGGTGTTAGATAAGAAAAAGAGTGATTTGCATCAGTTCACAAATGTGAAGAAAACACAAGACTTCACAACTGGGGCCATAAACAACATTATGAAAAACCGTGATTAAATGAATGTTATCAAGCATTGCCTCCTCCTTGAATCAGCAGTGAACAATTATGGGAAAGCCCTCAAGAAATAAAACTAACATGCTGCAAAAGATCTCTTTAAAATGTATAAAAAAACAAATTGTCACTTTAATGACTGTGGTGCTCCTAACCCAAGCAGTGGTTCAAACAAGGAAAGGGGTGCCAGGGTAGCACTCGGCGCACAGAGGAGACCCTACCTAAACAGTAAGAGGACACCGCCTCATTCGAGGTTCCTCTCTTCCCTCTCCAAGGGAACACTGGAAACCAGATGGGGGTAGGGTTGGGGGCTAATGAGGACGAGGGATCCTCCACAAGATCTGGGACCCATCCACAGCGGTGAACTCTCAGCCTTTGTTGTGGCCCTAACCAGTGTCTGCAGGAGTCTTTTCTGCCCCTCCCTCAACCAGAGGCAGACCTGGCCTGGAATTCTCCTCAAGTCATTCAAACCACCAAGACCCCAACAGTGTGGGTGCAAATCCTACCGAGCCGCTGTGTGTCCCGTGCCAGACCTTATTGGGAAAGACGCAGCACCCACAAAAGCCCATCCACGTCCCCGCGAGAATCACCGGGTTGAGAACGCTGGAGTGGGCGGCGGACCCTGCTGACCCTGCTCTGGGGGGGTTCCTACCTGGGACATAGAAATAATGAGGCCCAAGGATGCGGCGACTGGGGGCGTGTTGTGGCGACGGGTGGTGGCGCTGAAAGTCCTCCAAAGGTTCCCTCCCCAAAAACTCGCAGGGACCAGGACGCCAGCCCCACCATCCACACAAGCTCCACACAGCTTCTCAGCAGGAGGGTATTGTTTAGTCTGGGAGAGTATCCCCCCCACCCGGGGGTACGGTACCTTTATGAGTGCACAGCACGTGGAGCAGCAGTTTGGTCCGTGCCTGAGAAGCTCCTGCAGACCCTGGAAAACTGAGAAGGAACAGAACTGAAGACGCTCCCGGGAGCCCAGGCGAGGGCAGGCTGGGTGTGATTGGCAGCAAGAGGTGAGGGAGGAGTCTAGGAAGAATGAGAACGCTCAGGTGTGGGAGTGAGGCGGTGGGAAGGGTCAGGAGAAGATCCACGTGTGTAGCCTGAAGGACTGCTGGTTCACTGGTTAAGCGCTCAGATGAGAACTAAAGTTGGGATATTGGAATCCACTAGCTGCTCATGGGGGAAAAAAAGAATGGTGTTAACTTTCATTATAAAGAACTGGGAAGGCTTAACACACTTACTCCGCACAAAAGAAGTTAGAAAGACAAGATTATTGAAATGAAAGGTATTGTAAGCATAGACGTTCTTACCCAGAGATATCATACACCTTGCCAAACAAGAGTAGGCTGAACCCAGAGTAAAACTGGCTTCTTCTTTGTCTAGCCCTTTGTCAGGGGGCTGGGCTGTGCTCCTGGTTTGAGTGTCCAAGTAGCCAGTCTGGGTCCATATATGGAGTGGATGGCTAGCCACAAGGTTAATGGTTCAAACCCACCAGCCGCTCCTCAAAACCCTATACAGAGTAGCTATGAGTCAGAACTGACTTCATGGCTATATAACTTAATAACAATAGCATTCCAATAAGCTCCAACATTCTGGACCATCAGAAA
>NW_006408598.1:13762851-13764678 GCF_000296735.1 Chrysochloris asiatica | reverse complement strand
TCAAACCCCCATCTGCTCCTTGGAAACTCTATACAGTGTTGCTATACAGTTCTATACAGAACTGACTTGATGGCACTTAACAACCACCGTGCCAGGGAACATTTGACAATGTATGGAGATACCTTTAGTTAACATATCTCAGGGGCAGAAAGACTAACTGGTATCTTTTGGGTAGAAGCCAAGAATTCTGCTAAATAGTCTGCAATGCATAGGACAGATCCTGCCTGTGCTTTCCCAGCCAAGAAACAAAATGTCAGTAGTGGTGAGATTGAGAAATGCTGTTTTAGAGTCATGTGTTTCAAGCTTTGAGTTACAAACTATTAATGAATTGAACAATCTCTGTGTATTGATAAAACAGAGCATAGAAACAGTCAGAGTGCCATAGATTATGTGTAACTTTGGAATTACATATGAATATACACTGTATACACACATTTGCATATATGTATGTGTAGCATAGTGGTTATAAGTCAGGCTGCTAACCTTAAGGTCAGCAATTCAAAACTACCAGCTGTCTTACAGGAGAAAGATGAGGCTTTCTGTTCCCATAAAGGTTTATGCAGGATCGCTATACGTTGGAACCAACTCCATGGCATATAACAACCATGCTTCTGTATATTGGCTTGTGTTGTAAAAATGTCTTTTTTTTTTAACTGCAGGTTGCAGTTTAAAAAGTTTGGAAGTCACTGGTATAGTATACTTACCATCATATTCCAGCCAGTCTGTCCTTCCAACCCCACCACGAATCTTCCATATCTTGGTGCTTTCTGAAGCTAGAACCTAGGCATGAACTAAAATATAACTTCTATCAGCAACCTCATTGCTCATGGTGGGTGTCGTTCCTCATTATCATGACCACATATCACCCTCAGCTCACCCAGCCTCTCCTTCCAACTCTCTCTGACCTCTGTCTTGACTTTTCCCTCAGCTTGATATACCAATCACCACTTTCACTGGCCAATTCTTACTTAGCTTTTAAGGACACACCTCAAATCTTACCTCTTCTGTGGAGCCTCAGTTAACTTCATGTCTTGTAGAGTTCATGAACCCCATGTCTGTTGTCTTTCTAGTGTTCATTCCTCTGTTACCATCTGCTTTGTTGTGTGGAGGCAGTGACTTTGCCTTACTTACCTTGTTAGCATTGGTATCTGAAAGCCTTAGCCATTTATGAGGTGCTCCAAAATATTTGTTGAATACATTTCCAAATGCAGATTGTTATTTAAAGTCACAATATTGTTAATTATTTTATAAACAGAAACATCTTGTTTTGTGGGGAAAAAATCTGCTGAATTTTTATATAATGGATTTTCCTTTACTTTGTTCATTCTATATATTTTTTCAGATTATTTAATAAATGCATGCCTATGGAAGATATTCTGAGGAGAGTAGAAAATTGTAAGTCCACCTCTTCGGAACTCAACGTATTTACTACGGAAACCTTACCACCCACTAGTAGGATATACTTGTCTTGTTCTAAAGCTTCTAGATTCCTTTCATGTCATGGATTTATTACAGTATATGCAGTGGAATCATTACGTTGCTGTTACTAAAGGCAGCAGGTACACCTCATTCCTTTTAAACTACTAGAAATGTGTGCCTGGGGTCTCCTTTATCTCCCACAAGCTGAGTAGCCGCTGCTCGCGTTCCAGCGGGGTTAGGGACAAGGCTTGACTCTGCTGCCATGGTGTGTTCCCGCTTGAAACTGCAGACAATGGGACCGCTCCCATCCAGCGTTGCTGGCCCTCAAGAACGTTGCTTGTTTTTGTGTTTGTGTGTCTAAATGTAATGAGAATGCTTTAATACTAAATGAAGTTAAATCAATAAGGA
>NW_006408598.1:13761708-13762561 GCF_000296735.1 Chrysochloris asiatica | reverse complement strand
GCGCTGTTACTTCTGTCTGAGATGCCCTTCTTCAAGACACGTATGTGACTTAGCAACTTCATTCTTTCAGATTTCTGCTGAACTGTCTCCTTAACAAGGTCTTTTCTAACCATCTAACATAAAATCACCTCACACAGACACATTCCCTAACACCTTTACTCTGCTTTGTCTCCATGTTGTTGTCATTAGGCACTGTCAAATCAGTCCCAACTCATAGCGACCCTGTAGAGGGTTTCCAAGGACTGGCTGGTGAGTTTGAACTTGTGGTTCAAACTGACCTTGTGGTCCAGTGCTTAATATACTGATATATTTACATGTATATTGCTTGCTTCTTCTCACAAGTGGAGGGAAGGGCAAGGGCAGGGAATTTCTTTGACACACTGCTGTATCTCTGAAACAAAACAATGCCTGGCACAGAGTCTAAGCACTCAAATTGTTTTCATCATCATGATTTTAAAATTTTCTTTCTAGCGCTTATAAGGAAAAATGCTAAACAGGGCCTTGAGACTTCTGGAAATGTGTATTTTCCCAAGTTTTATGAATTTGCCCAAAAGGTGTTGACCAAGTGGTTCTGCTTCAGGCCTACATTCCAGTCTACTAGGATTTCAAGCAAGACGAGGGGAATCCAGTCAATATAATCACTTGATTGCATTCAGGGACCTATCTTGTCAATACTGACTTCCTTCCCTCCCCATCTTATGTCAAGGTCCTTTTCTTTCTCATGAAATGGGCAGAGAACCATGGAATACTTATGCTAGGCCTTACACAGACCAGGCACCTAGATTGACTACATTTCAGCCTTATAGCCAGTCCACATCTAATCTCTCTGGGTTATAGGTGATGGCTATAATAG
>NW_006408598.1:13753240-13759558 GCF_000296735.1 Chrysochloris asiatica | reverse complement strand
TATGAGTCAGAGCTGACTTGATGACATACAACAATAACATCTGGCCATCCAGGGATTCCTAGGAGTTAACAGAATATATTCAATAGGTGCTCAGTTTGGCTGAGTGTGTGTTTCAAGATGTTGTCTTGAAACAATATGGCACTCAAACATTTTTTAAAATAGGAATTTAATTATTTTTTATGGATGTTTGAATGAATTTGGAATGTGGGGAGGCATTTCAGGAATAAATATTTTTATGATTAAATATAGCTTGCTATTTTTAGCACCATTGCACTGCGTAACAGCTGCAGTTCTGACAACTTGTGTGTACTATGTATATTTTCTCTGCTTCAACGTAGGAAGTCTTAGCTTCACTCACATCATGGTACTATTTTAATAGGCACACAGACTTCCAGGTGACAGTGTAGATACTAGAGGCCTTGAATGGAGTAGCACTGATACAGGGGCAAGTAGACCCTAAAGACCCTGAATGGAGCAGCACTGAGCACTGAAGCTATTCAATGTCACCTAACCCTAAAGACCCTGAATGGAGCAGCACTGAGCACTGAAGCAATTCGATGTCACCTTTTAAATAAGAATTGTAACTCTCCTTATATCTGTAGGCGGTCTGAACATGCTGTGCTCTTGACCTCATTATCTGGTGTGAAAAGAATTGAGAATAATAAACAGATTGGTCCAGGATATGCCATAAATACTGGAAAGACTTTCCAGGGGTCACTGATGCAAAAATTTCAGGACTTATCTTTACTCTTTCATTAGAATTTTATACTGCTCTTTACTTCCTCCTTAAAACAATTTCTTTTTAACTTCTGTGACAATTCAATTTTCTGCCTATTATTTCTCCTCTCTAAGGTTTCTGTCTCCTTGGAAGTGTCCACTTCCTGAGACCATTTCCTAAATGCTGACCACCATTCAACTCTATATTAGTAGTTGTTACCATTTCAGTTCCATTGCCACTTCTTCAGTGGGGGCCACTGACATCCTCCAGTCTAGCCCGTTCTTCACACTGCATTCAAAGTTAATACTATTAAAAGCACATTCTAATTGCATCTTTTCTACTTAACAACTATTTAATGCCTTGTGGTGTGATGCTGTAGGATAATCACTGGATTGCTAACCACAAGGTCAGTGGGTCAAGTACACTAGCTGTTCCTGGGAACTGATTCAATGGCACTTAACAACAACTGCCATCAAAATAGGACCTATACTTTTTTTGATGACGTACACAGAATTTTGTGAACTTCTTATAAAGTTAAATAAAGCAAACCGGAAAAGATCATTTTTCTTATCTTTACAGTCAGAAAGATAAATGCATGGATGGGATTCAGAGGTGTATGTTGAAGTGGATGGTGAGATCAGAAGAGTTGATGCCATTTTTTGCACATCAACTATTTTGGGGTGCCTTCACATATGGCGTTTCATTTACTTATTTATGTTTTATTTTGTTTAATTGCATATACTTATATAATGATGGGAATGATCCAACAAAGAGGGAAATTTCGATGCTGCAAACATATGGAAGGACACTTGTAATAAATGTGTGTGGTACCAACCATGGACTCCTTCAACCTTCTCGACTGTTTAGTAAGGTTTGGAGGTCCACTGCGATGGCCACACAGAATTCAGGCACCATACTGAGAATGAGGGGTTTTTAGGGAAGTTAACAGGTTACAATAAAAGATCAGAAAATGCTCAGAGCACTCTTGTTTCATTCAGCTGCTGATAAATGCACACAGGACAGACCACTCCATCAGCCTGAAAGCACTTGGCTCTCATTCCATGGGTCAGCAAACCTAGCTCCTCTACTTAAGAGCCTAGAGGTACTCTATTCTAGAAGCAAACTTCCAGCCCAAAGTTACTCAACTTTACTCACTCCATGGACTGGACAGTCCACTGCTTTGTCTTCATGCTCTGGTTCTTTGTTCTGTTGCTGTTGCTCCTTTGCCACTCCTCCAGTGTCACAGCTTTCTGTCCCTGGGTCAGGAAAGTTCAATGCACAGGGATCTCAAGGTTCAAAAGATGGGCTCCCCTCATCTCTTCTTGCTTGATGGCACTAAGATCTCCCATCTTGCTTCAGAGATGGCTCATTTTAAACCCATGTTAGAGTTTCAAGCTTTTACAATTATAATGACCTCTACGAATATCCACAACTAAATCATGTCATCCTATCTCCTACTTTCTCTTACCCAGATCCAACAGGCCAAAAACATTGCTTGGTGGGAGTTACAGACTATGACTAGAAAAGATAATAAGATAATTCACTACACTGCAAGTATCATTACAGTGTTCCTGAAGTGAGAAGAATCATTTTTTAATATTTTTATTGTGAATTATGTGATATCTTATGTGAGAGAACATTAGTTTTACATTCATCCTATCATATATCGTTTCATTGCCATGGTTATAATCCCCTCCATGCATCATCAGCCAACCAAAGATTAGACCCTGCAAGCCTGTCCCTCAGTCGTCAGCACACAGCCCCTCTCCCTCTCTGGATCTATAGTCCCCATCCACTCCATCTATCCATGTCATCATCTCTGTCTCTATCTCTGGCATCACTGCTTCTCTGGGTACGGTTCCCCTCTCCGCTCTTCTGCCTCCAGGGACCTCCGCTCCTAGACTGCAAAGTTAATCACTCCCCTCCTTACTACAAAACATCTACCTTTATGTTTCCAACTCTCACAAGCAGTCCTGATAACAATTATTCACTATTGTATCACAAGAGACCTATCTGCATTTCCTTTCATCAGCCCTGCCTAGACAGATTGGATACTACTCAATGGAGATTCTACCTTCCTCTGCACCCTCTGGTTCTCGGCTCCCACTTGAAATCTTGTAAGCCAGTCACTTCTTGCCTTTGTAGCCCCCCCTCCCCCATTTTCGGTAGCCAATGTCCAAGTTGCCCATCCCTGTCTACTCTGTGTATGGAGGGGGTGGGAATGATGCTTGTTGTAAAGATTTGTTCCCTCTTTTGAGCTACTGCATCCATAGGTGTAGGTCAAGTTCATCAAATTGTATCAGCTTACTCTTTTTTTCCTCTTCTTTCTTCTTCTAGTTGAGCTCTGATCATCCAGTCATTGAAGCCAGGTCAAGTGGGTATTATCTGCAAGTGTGGGTGTTCATATGCATATGCCCTCTCTTCTTATCAGCTGGACACTTCACTCTCTACTCTAGTCCTCTGTGGCTATGTCACTGACTCTGGGCTTAAGAGTCCCCAGGTCTTGCCACACTTCTGGCCAACCAGGTCTCCACCTGGGTTCACAAGAGGCTATTGAACATTGTAGGGCTTAGCTTGCAGCTTCATTGCTGTTTTTCCCCCACTTCCCTTTATCGGTGATGAATGTAGTCACCAATCAGAGCGTGTATTCCCATTAAGTCTTAGTCTTGGAAGAGGGTTTGTTCTGAGGGGACCTGACCATTTGCTTTGATGTTTCTGGGTGAGGAACTTGCTTGTTCTTGTAGTAATCAGTCAGTCTACTTATATTGTTTGGTATTTTCCCTGTTGGTCTTTCTTTACTTCATTTATTTTTATATAAAAATCCTATGAAGACTGTTGTTTTTGTTCATTGCCATCATGTGAATTCTGACTTAGGGTGCCTCTGTGTGTGCAAAATAGAACTGCTTCACGGCGTTTTCAGTGGTGGGGAAAGCAGATCTCCAACCCTTACTTCACTGGATGGGTTTGCTATATTCTTGTCCTTATTTCAATTTCAGTTGAATAAATTGAGCAAAGTTATACAGTGTAATTTGGTGGCAGAGCTGGGACTTAAACCCAGGACGACTGACCTCCCATTACCAAAGTCTCATCTTTGAAGTGTGTAAGCTTATTGGTTAGCAGGAAGCAGGTTGGAATTTTAATAACTTTGGAAATCCATTTAGCTTCTTAAACAGAATGCTTTCTTCCATAAAGAAGGGGAGAATACTTTCTTGGCAACTGTAGCATAATTCTTTCAAAATGGAAAAGTTGTTAAGAGACTAAGTAGGAAAGCATATCTTTATTTCTCATATTATGCATAATGAACAGCAAAACTTCTGGTTCCTGGTTTCTAAAGTGTACGAGGGTGAGTAAAACATTATCTGCATTCCATGTCTGCAGCTGATAACAACATTGAGCATGCATACAAAAGGGTTTTGTTGGATAGATGAGTGACAGTGGATTATGTGACAAATCATTTGCAAATCAGCCAAGGCTCTGCCTATGAAACAATCTGTGACACACTTTGGTTTTGAAAAGTTTCTACAAGATGGGTACCACCACAACTCATGGAAGAGCATAAACAGAAGTGTTTGGGACATGTGCAAACAAAATTTGGACTCCTAGGAAGGTATATGTACCTTTAAAAAAAATCATTACTAGTGATGAGACATGGCGAGTAAATGGCATGGTATAGAATAGGAGTATCCTCGATCGTCAATCAAGAAAAAGTTCAAAAGTCAACCATCAGCTGGAAAATTGATGCTTGCAGTTTTCCAGGATTCACAAGGGTCAATATTGGAACACTATCAGGAAAAATGCTCAACAATCAACAGTGCTCATTACAGTGAGATGCTCACTGAAGAGCTAAAGACTAAACTTTGAATTAAAAGCAGATGACTGCTATCCAAGGATGTTGTGATCTTTCATGACAATGCATATCTGCATACCTCTGCCCATACTGTTGACACTCTGCAAAAACTTCATTTTGTGGTGTTGCAGCATCCTCCTTACAGTCCTAATATTGCTCAATCAGACTTTCACCTGTTGGTCGGCTGAATGCAGTCCTTCAAGGACACAATTCACTTTGATAAAGTGAAGACAGTGGTACATATGTGGCTCTCAGCTTAACCTAAAACATTTTTAAATAAGTGAATACAAAATCTTATTGACAGATGGACAAAGCATATTAAAAAGCAAGGAGAGTATTCTAAAAATGAAGTATTTGTCTTTTCTAACAGTTCATATAAATAAATTCTACAGCCAGAGTACAGATAATTTTTGACTCCACCTTCATACAAAGAGGACTAGAAGGCATAAATGTAAATGTTTCCATTTCTGAAATCCTGTGACATTCTGTTAGCTGCAAAATTAATATTTAAATTTTTTCTATAAATAAATAAAGTTAGAAAAAAAAAACTACCCTTCTACTTTTAACTTAGGAGTCCTGGTGTGCTGCGGTTGGATTAGCACTGGATGACAGGGTCAGTTTCAACTGCAGGGTTGGTGGTTCAAACTCAACAACTGTTCCTCAAAAACCCCATACAGGGTCGCTGTGAGTCAGAACTAACTTGACAGCACTTAACAAAACAACAGCAAGTTTTAACTTAAATATTTCAAATTTAAATATATATGTGCTTGTTTACAAAAATACATCCATTGAAGAAAAAAAATAACTATGCAGAACACTCAGCATTTTATTTTCATTATATACTGTTGTTGTTTCTAAGTGCCATAGTCAATGCTGACCCATAACGATCCTGTATAGGGTTTCCAAGGAGCAGCTGGTAAGCTTGAACCACTGACCTTGCAATTCAAACGACTTCTCCGTCTGATGCATTAGCCCACAGCAGTGTTATTTACATTTTAGAGTGTGTTTTGGTTAATAATTACTGTCTAACAACTTCCCCAACACTTAGTGGCTTCAAACAACAACACGTATTTACTCATGAATCTGATATTTAGGCAGGCTTCATTAGGGATAGCTTGCCTCCACTCTACACAGCAGCCGAGGCAGTTTGAAACCTAGGGTCTAGAGTCATGTGAAGTCTCATTCATTCACATGTGTTGCAGTTGATACTGGTCACATTGGAATTAACTTGATGGTAGTAGGTTTGATTTTGTGTGTTTTTGTGTGATGGAGCAGTGGCCGTATTCTGGAAAAACACTGGCACTATAAAAAATATTGTGACCATTTTGAATAATACATGTGGCACAGTGTGACTTTTTGTATCATGGCATCTCTTTGAAGAAAGACATTTGTTTGTCTTTTCCTCTGTTGTACACAGTGCCTGGCACAAAATAGGACTTACTTAATCTATATAGGTTGAATGAATGCTCTCAGCATTCATTGATAGGAAAACAACAACCTAATAAAATATGGGAAACTATCTTAACAGACACATCAACAAATCAACAGAAAAGAAACTGAGATGACAGGTAAGCTTAAGAAAGGCCAGCAGTTCAAACCCAGCATTTGCTCATCAAAAACCCTATACAAGGTCACCATGAGTTGGAACTGACCTAACAACAACAACAGTAACCACAAAAGAATGTTGATTTCTATGTGTTTACCAATTTTTGTCTTTTTATAAGAGTGGAATAATACAGTTGTTGTTGTTGTT
>NW_006408598.1:13749324-13753090 GCF_000296735.1 Chrysochloris asiatica | reverse complement strand
AGTGCCATCGAAATGGTTCTGATTCACAGCAACCTGATGTACAACAGGATGAAACACTGTCTGGTCCTGTGCCATCTTCACAATTGTTGTTACTCTGGAGCCAATTGTTGCTGCCACTGTGCCAATCCATCTTGTGAGGAATCTTGCTCTTTTTCACTAACCCTCCACTTGACCAAGCATGATGAGGAATTGAGGAACACCCCAAGAAATGGATTTTCCTCCAGAACAGAAAAAGAAATTTTTTATACAGCCAATGGCCTGAATTTGAAATTCTAGCCTCCCTGTTCTGGTGTGTGCCGTAGAATAAGCACTCAACCTCAAGATCAGTTTGAACTGTAAGATTGGTGGTTCAAACTCACCAGTTGCTCCTCGGAAACCCTATCAGGGTCACTGATAACACTTAACAACTTGACAACACTTAACAACAACAACAATATATGCTCTAGCCTCAGTGCATTTTAGAGTCTAGATTCTGTGGACTCACCAGTCATCTCCTGTGACTGGTCTCATGTTTGTTCCTAGAGTGTTTTGTTTTCTAAATATAAGGTATGGTGACTACTTGATCTTCTAGTACTCTCAGTACTCTCACTACATCCACATATCTGCAAATCAGAGATGGAAATACAATTTTTGGTATTAGGGTTGTATTACTAGTGCTGACATTACCTACCTTATGGTGCACTCACTTCACTCAGATGCCTAAAATTAATATGGTTTTTACTCTTGTAGTATGAGTACTTAGAAACCCACTCACTGAGCAACATTCATACCCAGGCAGATGTCCAGGGACCATGATAGATTTCTTGTGGTTCAAAATTCAATGCTTATTCAAAATAATTTTAGAAATGCAAACATAGAATCTATTTTAGTGTTAATTAGAATGCCCTGACAAACTCTCTTTTGTCCTTCTAGTGAATTTGAAGCAGACACACCACCCTTTCTTTGAAGCTGCTCTCAGAGATAACTGTGTGGTCTGTGATGATGACAGTCTATCTAATGTCTAACTCCAAGACCCATGTTTCTGTGGATGATGTTCAGTGGGGTCTCCCTGGATCAGGATAGAGGAGTAGATGGAATATAAGATGATGGTGTGTATGGGAACTTGAAATATTGGATAATGGCCTTTCAATCTTTCTTCTTAGTCCCCATCAAGCAATTGAGTGGGACCGTGGAAGTAATGTCTACAGGACTCTAAGGCTGGGGTTGATTAGTTTTACCATAAAATTAGGTTTAAAAGGAGTCATCTCAGGAGCATGAATGGAGGGTTCCAGGAACATCAAGAAGGAAGACTGTGAGTGTAGTGTGAGATCTCTACCTAGAAAAAGGAGGCAGCAGAGGTAATGGCAGAAGCAGTGGTATGTACAGATAGAGTAGCTGTGGGCTCTCAGTCCATGAACTGAGGCAGAGGCCAAGGAGACTGAAGACAAGAGTGAGCTATGCCTGCAGTATGACAGACAAGGGGTATTCCTGACTGGAGAACTTCTGTGTCCTGAGTTGGTTTTGATCCTGAGCTGAACCCGTTCATGTCCCTAATAAACCCCATCATTGTGAGTAGTGTTGTGAGTTCTTTGTGGCCATTGCAATGGATTATTGAACCAAGTTGTGAAGCAGGGAGTGCTGTGGGAGGGATGGTTGCTGTCAGATTTGAGTAAAGAAGGTTGTAGGGTGGAAGAATGTCTGACCATTGCTTCATAGGAATCTGTCATGGGTTGATGTTTAGCTTAATTCTCTTTCTCCCTTGTGAATCCAGGGGAAGTCAGACATGGCCCCCACATGGTTTTTTGTAGTGTGTGATACCCACTACTCCTCCCTGTTGTTGTTTTTGTTAAATGCTGTCGAGTCAGTTCCGATCCATAGCAACCCTGTATAGGGTTTCTGAGGAGCAGCTGGTGAGCTTGAACCACTGACCTTGCAGTTCAAATGGCTTTGTAGTCTGGCACATTAACCCACACGCCACACCAGGACTCCTACTGCTATGCAGAGACATGTATGAGAACAAAGAAGCTTGTGTTCTCTGATGAACAAGCTCTTTTTTGTTGAAATTCTCAGCATTCTTGTAGGACCTTGTTCTGGTCTGCAGTTTTCACAATACATAAAAGGGCAACTTTAGAAACCTAACCCTAAGACTTCAGTTAGTGCACAAGTTCAAACAGCCAAAACCCAAACCATTGCCATCAAGTGTACTCCAACTCATAGTGATCCTGTAAAGGGTTTCCAAGGAAGTAAATCTTTACAGAAGCAGACAGCTTCATCTTTCTCCTGAGGAGCTGCTAGGGTAGCAGTCCAGTGCTTATCCTACAGTGCCTCCAGGGTTCCTTCAAACAGCTATAGGTTAAGAAAAATATGAGGGTTTTTTAAAGTTTATGAAAAAATTCTATAATCTTTTAATTCCACTTTCCCAAAAAGTCTTTTGAAGCCTTCCTTCATACTCTGAGTGGCCCAGGACTTTACCCTAACACTGTTTCTTACCTCAGGTTAAATTATGACCTGGAACCGTCTATGAACTCAGCTTTCACCTGTCCTCTTCTGGTATTCTGCGTTTCTCATTGCTTTGTGCTATTCAGCATCGACTATGTCCCTCCTTTCATCAGTTTAGTCTACACCCAATGCCCTCAAGATTAGTCAACCTTCTGGAATGTCCAGGGACATCTAACATATTTCTGCCTTACCACAGAGAACTCATCTAATTCCATCTCATGAGAGAGGAGAGCCCTTTGGAAATCCTGGGTGCTTTCAACTCACTCCATGAAGACAAAATGCATCCATGGAAAAAATGAAGTTCCTTACAGGGTAGGATGAAATTTTCCTCTGGCCAATATGGTCTTGGTTACAATATATAATTCAATACTGCCCTGCTGAGAGTCAATAGAAAGTCACCTCCATAAATTGGCTTCTGGTGTGATATCTCAGAGGGTCTCCAAGGACACCACTGCAGGGCTGTGATTTATCACCATAGCCACTTCTGAGTCTCCCCCTCTTTTCATACACCTCAAAGATAAGGCAGTGTGAGTCCTAAATTGCATTGCTTTACTTCCCCAAACTCAAACTCTGTGCCACATTAAAAAGCGTGATTTTTTTAAAAACTGAGAATTACTTAAACTCTATAATTGCTTGTATTTTTGTCTATCAATTACTAATAACTACACTTAAATATATGAGCATGGGTTGTGTGGGGCAGAATTTTCATCTTCCATTGCAAGAGACACAAGTTTGATTCCTGGTGCAATGAACCTCATTATACCATGACTGAGCACCATCCGTGGAGGCTTGTGTGTTGCAATGATGTTGAGCACAGTTCAGTAGCATGTCCAGGCTAAGATAGTCTAAAAAGAAAGGTCACTTAAAAGGGATTCAATGACTATTATTTAATTCCACTTTTAATAAGGAAAAAATAATCTACATAAAAAATGAAAGCCCTGTTGCCAACATAAGCCTTTGTGCCTCATGCTTGTATTTATGACTATTTGCACTCTGTCTAGAAAGTTCGTACTTTGAGAATTTTGGCAGGCATTTGCAATACATTGGTCCAGTGTCAGTTTCTTATTATTTGCTATCGTGACTAGTCAGTTGTGAGGCAGAGTTGGAAGAATTAGTTTGTAATTGTTCTTGGTTCTAACACAGAACTCTTGTTGGCCAGGATTTTCTAAAGCCATAAGATCTGCAGACTCAAGTTTAAGTAGAGATCTTATCTTTATGTTCACTGGTCTATAATTGTCATCACAGAATTGTAGAGTTTTAGAATTTTATATATTTACTGTTGGAAACA
>NW_006408598.1:13738019-13743241 GCF_000296735.1 Chrysochloris asiatica | reverse complement strand
AACTCCTTCTGCTGAAACTTGCATCCTCTTCTTCCTCCTGTTGTAGCCATCCCCAGAAGGCTCTTCAGAACACAGTTTAAAAGCCACTGGACTTGTAATGAAAATTGTTGGGTTAGACCTGCACACTTCACCTTAAACTGTTGTTTGTGTGTGGTCATTACTTCTTGTTACTTCCTAGTCTTGTTATATTTGAAAGATAGTATGAGGTGGGAAGGACTAGCATAAAGTACTTTTCCAACCTGACTGCACACTGGGACCTATTGGATAATATAAAAGAATGATGTCTGAGTTCCACCAGAGAGCGTGTGATGTAATTGGTCTGGAATGCAGCCTGGGAACTTAGGTTCCCAGATGATCTGACCATGAGATAGGGTTGAGAATTATTCACCTGCATCAATCATTTTCAATCCTGATTACACATTAGGATCACCTGGGATTTTAAAACGACATACAATAATGTGTTCAGATTCAGTTTGTCTAGGGTTATGTCAGGGTATGGGGTAGGTCTTCCTCCTCCCTGCCCTCCCTGACTCATCTCTCTCATTCTCCTTCTTTTTTCTTTCCTTTCCTTTCCTTCTTCTTCTTTCCCTTCTTCCTTCTTTCTTTACTTCCTTCCCCTCCATCCTTTCTCCCTCCCTCCCTCTCTTTCTTTCTAAATCCCCAGTAATTATAATATGAAACTTAGTTTGGGAACCACTAGCTAGGTGATCTCTTTCAGATCTATGATTCCATGGTGTAGAATGTTGTTGTTTCTGTTAAATGCCATTGAGTTGGTTTCAACTCATAGCAACCCTGCATATGGGTTGAGGCTCATCAGGAGCAGCTGATGAGCCTCAACCACTGACCTTGTGGTTCAAACTGACTTTGTAGCGAATAGCACTATTCCACAGCCCTACACTATTCTCAAACTCAAGTGATTGTTAAATTTGAGCACACAACAGAAATCACCCCATCAGCTTATTAAAACAGGCTACTAGACCCCATTTTAAAAGTTCCTGATCCAGGAGTTCTGGAGTAAGGCTTGAGAATTTTCCATTTTTATAAGGTTCCTGATGATACAAAAGGTTCTAGCTGAGGACTACACTTTGAGAAACATTGGTTTAATTGTGGTTGTCACAACTATAATTGTAGAAGATGTGTAAAGAAAAAGTGGGGAGTAGTTAATCTTTAATTTCAGGAACAGACAATGCCAGGACCATCAAGAAGAAAGAGCATGGATGGTGGCTAGGGTGGAGGTGCAGTGAAGTTCCCCATCAGCCAAACCACAGAATACCACACAAAGCAGATCCAGGGTAGAGGTCCAAAACTTGGAATCACAGAAATAGGAATATTTTAAAAGCTTGAAGTCTTATAGCTTGTGGAATGTGAAGCTGAAGAAAGAAATCGTGAACTTTTGAATCTGCAGGGCTCAGAGGCCTGGAGCTGACATCTTGGGTGTGGCCAAATGGAAAGACCAAGCAGGAAGCAGAAAAACTATGGGAAAATGCTGCAGGAACCTTGGAGCAAAGGTGGACAATACACTTTGTCAGTTTTGCTTTGTTCTGATTTCTTTATTTTGGTATCTGGTCTTTGGCACACCCAAAAGAGATTTACAAAAATGGAAGAATGTACCATGCTCCTGGATAGGAAGACTCAGTATTGTGAAAATGTCAATACTGCCCAAAGCAATTTACACTTATAATGTAATCCCAATCCAGATTCCAACGACATTCTTCAAAGAGATGGAAAAAAAAAACACAATTACATACTTTATATAGAAAGGAAAGAGACCCAGGATAAGCAAAACACTGCTTAAGAAGAAGAATAAGGTTGGAGGCCTGTCACTCCCCGACTTCAAAATTTACTACACGGCTGCAGTGGTCAAAGCAGTTTGGTACTGGTACAATGAAAGATACATAGATCAATGGAACAGAATGGAGAATCCAGAAATTAACGCATCTACATATAGCCAACTGATTTTTGACAAAACACCTAAATATTTCGCATGGGGAGGTGATAGTCTTTTCAACAGATGGTGCTGCTAGAACTGGAAAACGATATGCAAAACATTGAAACAAGAACTTCACTTCACACCTTATACAAAAACCAACTCAACATGGATTAAAGACCTAAATGTGAATCCCAGAATTATGAAGACCATGAATGAAAAAATAGGGACAAATGTGAGGGCACTAACTCGGGGAATACACAGACTACAAAATATTTTGAAAACTACACAAACAAAAGTAGACAAAATAGATGAGTGGGACATACTAAAAATTAAAAATTTATGTGCACCAAAAGACTTCACCAGAAGAGTAAAAAGGGAACCCCCAGAATGGGAACAAATCTTTTGCAATGACACATCAGACAAGGGACTCATTTCTAAAATATATAGGAAATAACAACACCTCTACAAGAAAAAGACAAATAACCCAATTAAAACATGGGCACAGGACATGAACAGATACTTCACCAAGGAAGAGATCTGAGCAGCCAACAAACATATGAAGAAATGTTCACGATCATTAGCCATTAGAGAGATGCATTGCTGTTTTTCCCTCACATCAGTGATGAACGTGGTCACCAATCAGAGTGTGTATTCCCATTGAGTTTTAGTCGTGGAAAGGGGTTTGCATTGAGGGGACCCGACCACTTGCCTTGATGTCTCCTGGGCAAGCAACTTGCTTGTTCTTGTAGTAACAGTCGGTCTGTCTATATTGTTTTATATTTTTCCTGTAGGTCTTTCTTTCAAGAAGTAGCTTTTGTTCTTGTAGCTGCTCCAGGCTGGTCTGCTTATCCTTTCAAGTGGAAATTTCCCACCTCTGAAGATTCTGGATGTGGTTCAGGAGTCCACCTGAACCCTCACCCCTAAGCTGTAAACTCTAACTCCTAACACTAACCCTTAACCCCTAACCCCAAACCCTAAACCATACCCCTCACCCCAACCCCAACCAAAACCCCAGTCCAAACCCTAACAATAACCCAAACCCCAAATCCTAAACCTTAACCCCAACCCTTCACCCTTCAACACCCAACCCTCAAGCCTCACCCTTAACCCTAACACTCAACCTTAACCCTCACCCCTAAAACCTAAAACACTAACCCTAAAACCATAAACTCTAACCCTAGCCCCTAGCCCCTATCCCTAGCCCCTTACCTCTAGTCCCTAGCCCCTAACCCCTAGGCCATAGCCCCTAGGCCCTAACCCTAAACCCTAAACCCTAGCCCTAAGCCCTAAGCCCTAAGCCCTAAACCCTAGCCCTAACCCAACCCCAACTCCAACCCTAAACCCTAAACACTGACCCTGACCCTAAACTCTGACCCTGACCCTGACAGTAAACTCTGACCCAAACCCTGACCCTAATGTTAACCCTGACCCTAACCCTAAGCCTAAACCTAACCCTAAGCCCCAAGCCCTAACCCCAGAACCCTAAACCCTAAGCCCTAGCCCCTAATCCCTAACCCCTAACCCCAGCCCAAGCCCCCAGCCTGCAGGCCCCAGGCCAAAAGCCCTAGCCCGAACCTGAATCCAAACCCAAACTTGAACTCTAAAACCTGAACCTGAAGCCCGAAGCCCTAACCCTTAACCCTAAACCATAAACCTTAAACCTGAAATCCTAAACCCTGAACCCAAACACCAAACCCCAACCCCTGACCCCTAACCCCAAGCCCTAAACCCTAACCCTTAACCCCTAACCCCAAACCCCAAACCTTAAACCTAACCCTTAAGCCTTAACCCCTAACCCCAACCCCAAACCCCTAACCCTAAACCCTAAACCTGAACCCAAACCCCTGAACCCCTGAACACCAACCCTAACCCCTAACCACTAGCCATTAGTCCCTAACCCCTAATCCCTAGACCCTAACCCCTAGACTCTAGACCCTAGACCTTAGACCCTGAACATGAACATGAACCTGAACCCTGACCCTTACCCTAAACCCTGACCTTAGACTCTAGACCCTAGACCCTAAACCCCGACACCAGACCCCCAACCCTTGAGCCACTGACCCTTGACCCCTGACCTTTGACCCCTAGTTAAGAAAAAATGTAATTTTACCAAAGATTTCCTCCTACATTGGTCAGGAATAAACAACTATGAAAACAATCAAGACAGTAAACAAATCTACTGCAAAACACCTCTTAAAAATCTTTCAAAAGCCAAGATGTCACTTTAATGAATGTGGTACACCAAACCAAAAGCATTTTGTTTTTCTTCAGTTCCCTCATCTTGAAAAATGCTCAGTATGTGCTGTACTTTTTGTTTTCCAGGTCTTTTCACAGTTCATTATAATATTTGGCTTTGTCTTCTCAAGCTGACCCTTGAAATTTTCTGTTCATCTCTTGTACCTCCTCACTTCTTCAATATGCTTTAGAATCTCTATGCTGGAGAGCAAGTTTCAGAGTCTCTTCTGACATAAAAAGAAGATGTAAGGAATATACAGAGTCACTAAACCAAAAAGAAATGGTCTTTGTCTAACCATTTCAACAGGCAGAATATGATCAAGAACCAATGATCCTGAAGGAAGAAGTTCCAGGTGCGCTGAAGGAATTGGCAAAGAAAAAGGCACTGGGAATTGGGCACTGGAGGCACTCATTCATCTATGTCAAGACATTTTGAAGACAGCTACCTGGCCACCTGACTGGAAGAGATCCGTGTTTGTGCCCATTCCAAAGAAAAGTGGCCTAATGGAATGTGGAAATTATCAGACAATATCATTGATATCCCACATGAGTCAACTTGCACTAAAGGTAATTCAAAAACGGCTGCAAGCATACATTGACAGAGAACTTCCAGAGGTTCAAGCAAGATTAAAAAGCAGATGTAGAACAAGGAATCTCATTGCTGATGTCAGATAGACATTGGTTGAAAGCAGAGAATATCAGAAAGATGTTTACCTGTGATTTATTGACTACACAAAGGCTTTCGATTGTGTGTATCATGACAAGCTATGGACAACGTTGCGAATTATGAGTATTCTGGAACACCTAATTGTGCTCATGAGGAACCTGTACATAGACCAAGAGGCAGTTGTTCAAACTGAACAAAGGAACACCGAATGGTTTAAAATTAGGAGAGGTATGTACCGGGTTGTATTCTTTTGCCATATTTACTCAATCTGTATACTGAGCAAAAAATTTAAGAAGATGAATTATATGAAGGAAAACATGACTTCAGGATTGGAGGAAGATTCATTAACAACCTGCAATATGCAGATGATACAACCTTGCTTGCTGAAAG
>NW_006408598.1:13726923-13737422 GCF_000296735.1 Chrysochloris asiatica | reverse complement strand
ATGGATCAGCCAGGTGGCGTCATTTATGGCATCAAGTGTGGCAGCGGTAGTGAGGTTGGCCCAGGATCGGACATTGTTTTGTTCTGCTGTGCATGGGGACGCTATGAGTCGATTCCGACTCTATGCCACCTGACAACAACAACAACAACCTTGATTGCTGAAAGCAAAGGGGACTTGAAATACTTAGTGATGAAGATCAAAAACCACAGCTTTCAGTATGGGTTGCACCTCAATGTAAAGAAACCAGACAACCTCACCACTGGACCAATAAACATCCATATAAATGGAGAAAACATGGGACTTAAAACACTTCATTTTGCTTGGATCAACCATCAATACTCATGGAAACAGCAGTCAAGAAATCAAATGATGTATTGTATTGGGCAAATCACACACGTGGATCTTCTCCTGACATTTCTCACCTGCTCACCCCCACACCTGTACGTTCTCCTTTCTCTTACACTCCTCCCTCACCTCTTGGTGCCTGATTCCACCCAGACTGCCCTCACCTGGGCTGCTGGGTGGGGCTGAGAGCTCGGTTTCCAGTGGGCGCCAGCTAAGCATGGGGCAGTGCCTACATTGAGTGGCACAGGTACCGACCCAGAGACCCAGCGGCGCGGTGTGGGAGGCTGTTGGTGTTCTGCTGATCCACGTGCTGTGCTTTCTGAAAGGTACCATAAGCGGGGACCCTGGTGGGGGTTTCCTTTCCCACGCTGAACACGCTCCTCCCCACTGCGAAGCTGTGTGAGCTTGCCTGGGAGGGCGGTGTCCCAGTCCCTGCAAGCTCCTGGGATGGGAGCACCCGGAGGATTCTCCGTGCTACCACTCGCTGCTACAACCCTCCCTGCTGTTCCCGCGTCCGTTCGCGCGCCCCTCTGGGCTTCAATGTCTATGCATCCCTTCCTAAGTATGGGAAGGGTCGGAGCAGCATCAGCAGCTTAACCGCGCCCTCCTGTGGTTCCAGGCCGGTAATGCGCACCATGGCACTCGAGGTTTGGGAACATGGATGGGCTTGGGAGGGTGACGCTGTTCTCCCAGTAGGGTCTGGCACGGGACACACCGGGCAGCAAGGTAAGTTTGTACTACCCCCGCTGGTGGGGCCTGTAGATCTGGCTGTGGAAGGGTCCCAAAGACCTCCACAGCCGTGAGTTGAGGCTACAACAGAGAGATCACTCTGGATCTATTTGGTCTTTTGACACTCCGTGGTACTTTCAATATTCTCCTCCAACACCATAAATCACATGCATCAGTTCTTTTACGATCTTCCTTATTCACTATCCATCTCTCACGTGCATGTGAGGTTATTGAAAATACCATGGGTTGGATCAGGCACACCTTAGTTCCCAAACTGACATCTTTGCTCTTCAACACTTAAAAAAGGTCTTTAGAAGGAGGGTACGTTGCTCCTTTCTATCCCTCTTGAGAGAGATAGATAAGGGGAATGCTGCACCCCCTCTTCATAAGAGGGGGGCACGGTTGCCCCTTTCTGTCCCTATCTAGAGAGACATATGGGGGAATGCTACACCCCCTCTTCATAAGAGGGGGGCACAGTTGCCCCTTTGTATCCCGTTTTAGACAGATAGAGGGAACGCTGCCCACCCTCTAGGAACGAGGGGGGTCAGCATTGCTCCTACTACCTCTCTTTAGAAAGGTAGGTGGGGGGGCGCTGCAATCCCCCTCTAGGAACGCGGGTGGGAAGCGTCGCCCCTACGTACCTCTCCTTAGATGGGTAGGCAGGGGAGTCGCTGCCCACCCCCTTTCCCTAAGATGGGGTGGGCAGAGAACGAGGGGGGGGCAGCGTCGTCCCTACCGACCTCTCTTTAGAGTGGTAGGTAGGGGGGCTCTGCACACCCCCTCTAGGAACAAGTGGGGGCAGTGTCGCCCTTACCTACCCTCCTTATAAGAGTAGGTAGGGGGATCGCTGCACACCCCCTCTTCCTAAGTGGGGAGGCCAGCGTTGACCCTACCTACCCCTCCTTAGAGGGGCAAGTATGCGGGTCGCTGCACACACCCTCTAGGAACGAGAGAGAGGCAGCATCGCCCCTACCTACGTCTCCTTAGAGAGGTAGGTAGGGGGGTCGCTGCACACCCCCTCTAGGAACGAGTGGGGACAGAGTCGCCCCTACCTACCTCTCTCCTTTGACAGGTATGTAGGAAGGTTGCTGCATACCCCCTCTTCCTAAGGGGGGGGGAAGCATCACCCTTATGAGAGGTAGGTAGGGAGGTCGCTGAACACCCCCTCTAGGAACGGGGGTGGGGGAGGAGCAGCGTCGCCCCTACCTACCTCTCCTTAGAGAGGTTGGTAGGAGGGTCGCTGCACTTCCCCTCTAGGAAAGAGGGGGCACAACATTGCCCCTGCCCACCTCTCTTCCTAAGAGGGGGAACGCTGCACTCCCCTCTAGGAACGAGGGGGGCCACGTTGCCCCTACCTACCTCGCCTTATTTCTAATGGAGGCCAATGTTCCCCTCTCTTTCTAACTGAGAACATTTCCTTCTATTTCTAATGGCGTCCAACGTTCCACCCCCTATTAGAAATGGAGGTCAACATTCCCTTCTATTTCTAATAGATGCCAACCTGACCCCCTCTTTGAAATAAAGGTCAACGTTCCCCTCTGTTTCTAACAGAAGCCAAGGTTCACCCCTATTTCTGATAGAAACGGTCTCCTCTATGCAAAGTTCCCCCCTATTTCTAATCGAGGCCAACTTACCCCTCAATTTCTAATAGACGCCAGTGTTCCCTGCTATTTGTTTACAGAGGCCAACGTTCCTCTCTATTTCCAATAGAGACTAACGTTCAACACTCTTTGTAATCGAGGCCAACGTTCCCCCTATTTCTAATGTCAGCCAATGTTCCCCTCTCTTTCTAATCGAGGCCAACCTTCCCCTTATTTCTAATCGAGGCCAATCTTCCCCTCTCTTTATATTCAAAGCCAACCTTTCCCCTCTTTCTAATGGAAGCCAACCTTCCCCTCTCTTTAAATTTGAGGCAAACGTTCCTCCGTTTCTAATGGATGCCAATGTTCCCCTATCTTTCTAATTGAGAGCAACGTTCCCGTCTATGTCTAATGGAGGCCACCGTTCCCTCGTATTAGAAATGGAGGTCAACGTTCTCCTCTATTTCTAATCGATGCCAACCTCCCCCCTCTTAGAAATAAAGGCCAACATCACGCTCTATTTCTAAGAGAGGCCAACATTCCCCCCTATTTCTATTAGAGAACAGCGTTCCCCTCTGTTTCCAATAGAGGCCAAGGATCCCCCCTATTCCTAATAGAAGCCACCGGTCCCCTCTATTTCTAACAGAGCCCAATGTTCCTCCTTGTTTCTAATAGAGGCTAACGTTCCTCTCTGTTGCTAATAGAGGCCAACTTTGCAGTCTTTTCTTACAGACGCCAACGTTCCCCTCAATTTCTAAAAGAGTCTAATGTTCCACTCTCTTTGTAATCGAGGCCAACGTTCCCCCTATTTCTAATGGAGGCCAACATTCTCCTCTTTTTCTAACAGAGGCCAAAGTTCCCCACTATTTCTTACAGAGGCCAACATTCCCCCTATTTCTAATGGAAGCCTACTTTCCCCTCTCCTTCTATTCAAGGTCAACGTTCCCCTCTGTTTCTAATCGAGGCCAACCTTCCCCCTTATTTGAAATAAAGGCCAATGTTCCCCTCTGTTTCTAACATAGGCCAACATTCCCCTCAATTTCTAATAGAGGCCAAATTTCCCCTCTAGTTCTTACAGATGCCAACGTTCCCCTCTGTTTCAAATAGAGACCAAAGGTCCCCTCTATTTCTAACAGGGTTTCCAAGGAGCAGCTGGTGAGCTTGAACCACTGACCTTGCAGGTCAAACAGTTTTGTAGTCTGACGCATTAGCCCACCGCACCACACCAGGACTCCTGTTGTAAAAATTTCAATGGAGTGAATTCTGAAGGAAGGTCATAAAAGATGTTTACTTTCTGTCTACTCTTGTATTTTTCTGGAGAAAGTCAGCTGCCATGACATGAAGACACTCAGGTAGCCCTATGTAGTGAAGATTTCAGGCCAGCCGCCAGTACTTCACACCAATTTGCTGGTCAGGGGAACGATCCATCGTCCTGGCACAACAGAATCTTTGGATACTGCAGCCTTCCCAGACACCCTGAGCCTGAACCAAGCTACCAGCCACTCCCAGATTCAAGATTCACAGAGACTGTGTACAGTTTCAAATTTATTTGTGAACTGAGTGATAGTTTACATGGGAGAACATCGGCTCTACACCATTTTTTCATTGCAATGATTACATGTCCTCAGTGCATCATCATTCAACAATATTTGCTTCCATTCCTTCTGGTTTTTTTAGATGGGGTGGGGGTTGTACACAGAAACATTCAGGAATGTATAATAATTTAAAAAACCAAAGACACATTCTGCAAGTCAGCCTCCTTGCCGCAGACACTCAGTCCCTCTCTTTCCATGAGTCTAGTCCTCAAGTGCTCCCTCTCTCCATGTACCCATCTCTGCCTCCATCTGTGGTATTACTGCTTCTCTGGATAGGGTCCCATATTCTGTTTGTGTTCTTCTTCCTTAATGGTCCTAGGGTCCTCTGTTTCTGGACTGTAAGATTAACAACTCCTCCGTTTTTGTTACAAAATTTCTACCTTGACAGCTGTGAAAGTCACAATTAGTCATGATAACAATTACTCACTATTGGATCATAAGAATCTTATCCCCATCTCTTTTCACCAGACCCATTTAGACAAGATGAAAACTATCCAGTGGTACTTCGACCTTCCCTTGTATACTCTGAAATGAAACTTCCTCTTGATAACTTGTAAGCCAGTTACTTTGTGCCTCTATCACTCCCTCATTTTAGATAGCCAGTATCTAAGTTGACCATTTTTATCTACCCTGTATACAGAGGTTTGATACTTCTTGTGAAGACTTGTTCCCTCTCAGCTGGTATTTTGATCTACTACATCTGTAAGTATATGTCAAGTTCATCAAACTGTAGCAATTTACCCTCATTCCCTTTATCAAAAAAATTTTTTTTTTTAATCTTCCTCTAGTTGAGTTATGATTATGAAGCCATCGAGGCTAGGTCAAATGGGTACTATTTACAGTTTTGGTCATTCATGTGTGCCTCCCTCCCTGCAAAGCAGCTGGATGCTTCACTCTCATCTCTAGCCCTCTGTGACTAAGTCCTTGTCAATGGAATCAGGTGTCTTCAGGTCTCACCACACTTCAGACCAACCAGCGTCTTCCTCTTCTCTCTCTCATCTACAGGTCAACGGGAGTCCATGGAATGTGGTTGAATTAAGCCCATTTCTTCATTTCTGCCTTTCCCCCTCTTCCATACACCAGTAGACCAATGTGGTCACCAGCGAGGCTACATGTCTGCTCGCTCATGTGCTACCCTTGAGTTTCACTCTTGGAGGGGGTTTGTTCTGAAGGGATTTGATTGCTTGCCTTGATGGCTCCCTGGTGAACAACTTGCTTGTTCTTGTAGTAGCCAATAATACTGCCATTTTTGTTGTGGGTTTTTCCTGCTGATCTTTCTTTAAAGATGTATTTTCTGTTGCTCTAGCTGTTCCAGGTCACTTTGCTTGTCCTTTCTTGTGGGAATGTCCCACCTTAGAAGGTTCTGTATGGGTTCAGGATGTCCTATATACTACAAAGGCTCCACAAGAGGCCTATTTCACTGGGCAAGTTGTAGAACTCCTTTTAGGTATTCTACCTAAAATAAAAAAATAAAAAAAAAAACTAGCTGAAGATGGGCTTACAAGCGTTCTGTAATCATGTTTCCTGACATTCCTTTCTGTCCCACTCAAGTGTCTATTTTAAAATAGTAGGCTAGGGAAACCAATATTCATAAGACAGTCAAGCATCTTAGCATCATTTCCCCTCTGCAGACTATGCCTTGATTCTTGTTTCATAGAGCCTTGTTGTTCCAAGGTTGAGCATGCATCACTGTTTACCTCTGTCCCATTAGGCCCATGCAAACCTGTCTCAGTGTTCTCCTATCTGCCTTGTTCTTCCACTCCCTCGCCATTCTTGTGTATTGCCGTCCACAACACCTATGATGTGTCTACCCCCTACCCTGTGTTCTACCATCCCTTCCCTCCAACCCGCCACCCCTCCACACCAGTAATGAATAAAGTATTCTACCCCCTTTTTAGTATGGGTATCTTTTCTTAACCTTTTACAATAATGGTCTTATGCAGTATTTCTCCTTTTGTGACTGACTAATTTCACTCAGCATAATGTCCTCAAGGCTCATCCATGTTATGTGGTGGCTTGCAGCTTCCTTGCTATTCTTCAAGACAGCATAATATTCCATGTGTATATGTACCAAAGTTTATTTATCCATTCTTCCATTAATGGGCACTTAGGCTGTCTCCACCTTTCTGCTATTGTGAAAAGTTCTGCTATGAACATTGGTATGCATATATCTACTCATGTTCTGGCTTGTATTTCTTGTATATATATAACAAGTAGAGGAATTGCATGATCGTAAGGTATTTCTATTTCCAACTTTCTGAGGAAGCACCATACTGTTTTCCAGAGTGGTTGGACCATTTTATATTTCCACCAGCAACGTAGGAGGGTCCCAGTCTCTCTGCATCCTCGCCAGTATTTACTGTCCTCTGCTTTTTTGAACTTCGCTGGTATTGCTGGTGTGAGATGATATCTCATTTTTGTTTTGATTTGCATCTCTCTAATGACTAATAATTGTGAACATTTCTTCATGAGTTTGTTGGCTGCCCGAATCTCTTCCTTGGTGAAGTGTCTGTTCATGTCCTGTGCCCATTTTTTAATTGTTTTATTTGTCTTTTTCTTGTAGAGGTGTTGTAGTTTCCTATAGATTTTAGAAATGAGTCCCTTGTCTGATGTGTCATTGCAAAAGGTTTTTCCCATTCTGTGGGTTCCCTTTTTACTCTTTTTGTGAAATTCTTTGATGCACATAAGTTTTTAATTTTTAGTATGTCCCAAACATCTATTTTGTCTTCTTTTGTTTGTGTAATTTTTGCAATGTTTTGTAGTCTGTTTGTGCCCTGTATTAGAGCCCTTACATTTGTCCCTTTTTTTTTCATTGATGACTTTTATAATTCTGGGATTTGCATTCATACTGAGTTGGGTTTTTTTTATATGGCGTGATGCATAGGTCTTGTTTCAATCTTTTCCATTTTGATTTTCAGTTCTGCAAGCACCATTTATTGAAGAGACTATAGCTTCCCCTTTCGATTTACTTTAGACCTTTGTTAAAGATCAGTTGACTGTATGTGGATGGGTTAATTTCTGGATTCTCAATTCTGTTCCATTGATCTATATATATACCTTTCATTGTACCAGTATCAGGCTGTTTTGACCACTGTAGCCATGTAGAAAATTTGAAATCAGGGAGTGAGATACTTCCAAGTTTGTGCTTAAGCGTGCTTTGCTTATCCTTGGTCTCTTTCTTTTCCATATAAAGGTTGTAATTGTGTTTTCTATCTCTCTAAACAATGTCATTAGAATCTGGATTGGGATTGCCTTATATTTGTAGATTGTTTTGGGAACTATTGACATTTTCACAATGTTTCATCTTCCTGTCCAGGAGCATGGTATAATTTTCCATTTTTGTAAGTCTCTTTTGGTTTCTTGTAGTAGCGTTTTGTAGTTTTCTTCGTATAGATCCTTTGTTTCTCCAGTTAGATTTATTCCTAAATATTTCATCCTTTGGGTGGTTATTTTAAATGACATTGCTTTCCTAATTTCCTTTTTAGCACGGTCATTATTAGTATAGAGGAATCCAACTGATTTTTGTATGTTTATCTTGTTCTCTACCACTTTGATGAATCTTCCAATGAGTTCCAGTAGTTTGTTTTGTTTTTGTTTGATTTTTTTTTTGCTGAGTCTTTGGGGTGTTCTGTGCATAGGACCATATCATCTGCAATTAGAGAGCATTTTACTTCCTGTTTGCCAGTTTGGATACTTTCAATTTCCTTATCTTGCCTTACAGCTCTGGCTAAGACTTCCAAAGCAATATTGAATAGGAGTGATAAAGAGTATCCTTGTCTGGTTCCTGTTCACAAAGGGAAGGCTTTTAGTTTCTCTCCATTGACAGTGATGTTGGCTGGTGGTTTTGTATATATGTTCTTACTTATGTTGAGGAATTTCCCTTCAATTCCTACTGCGTTGAGTGTTTTTTATCAGGAATGGATGTTGGATTTTGTCAAATGCCTTTTCTCCATCAATTGATATGATCATGTGGTTCTTTTCCTTTTTCTTATTTATATTGTGGATTACATTGATTGTTTTTCTAATGTTGAACCATCCTTGCATCCCTGATATGAATCCCACTTGATCATGATGTATTATTTTTTTTATGTGTTGCTGGATTCTGTTGGCTAGGATTTTGTTGAGAATTTTTGCATCTAGGTTCATGAGGGATATACGTCTATAATTTTCTTTCTTGGTGACATCTTTCCCTGGATTTGGTATGAGGGTTATGCTTCCTTCATAAAATATATTAGGAAGTTTTCCACCTTCCTCTATATTCTGGAATAATTTGAGTAGAATTGGTAACAGCTCTTCCCTGAAGGTTTGGTAAAGCTCACCAATGAAGCCATCTGGACCTGGACTTTTTTGGTTGGGTGTTTTTTGATAATATGGTCAATTTCTTCCTTTGTTATAGGTCTGTTCAGGTTTTCTACTTCACTCTGTGTAGTTTAGATATGGTGTGCTTTTCTGAAAATGTATTCATCTCCTCTAAATTTTCAAATTTATTGGAGTACAACTCGTCATGATATTCTGTTATTCCTTTTTATTTCTCTTGGTTCTGTTGTGACATCACCCATGTGATTTCTTAAGCATGTTATTTGTGTCTTCTCTCTCTTTTCTTTTGTTAGGCTTGCCAATGATTTGTCCTGTTGATTCTTTCTATAGTTTTCCTGTTTTCTGTCTCGTTTATTTATGCTCTAATCTTTATTATTTCCTTTCTTCTGTTGACTGTAGGTTTACTTTGCTGGTCTATTTCTAGTTGTTGGTGATAATGTGTTAATGTGTTGATTTTGGTTCTTTCTTCTTTTTGGACATGTGCATTTATTGCAATAAATTGTCCTCTCAGCACTACTTTTGCCATGTCCCAAAGATTTTGTTATGTTGTGCTTTCATTCTCATTTGTTTCTAGGAATTTTGTGAGTTCACGTTTTACTCCTTCTACTACCCAGCAACTTTTAAGCAGGGTATTATTCAGTTTCCATGTATTTCACTTTATTTCCTTTGTCTTCCTATTGTTGATTTGTAATTTTATAGCATTGTGGTCTGAGAAGAGAGTTTGTAGTAGTTTGATGTTTGTAAATTTATGGAGGCTTGTTTTGTGGCCTAACACATGGTCTATTTTGGAGACTGTTCCATGTGCATTGGAAAAGAATGTGTATTGGGCTGTTGTTGGGGTGAATGCTCTGTACACATCTATGAGGTACAGTTGGCTGATTTTGTTGTATGGTTCGTCTGTGTCTTTGCTTCTTTCTGGTTGTTCTATCCTTTTTCAAAGGTGGTATTTTAAAATCTCCCACTATTATTATAGATTTGTCTATTGCTTTCTTCAATTCTAGTAGGGTTTTCTTTATATATCTTGGGGCTGTTTCATTGGGAGCATAGATATTTGTTATGTTTATGTCATCTTGTTCAACTGATCTTTTAATCATGAGATAGTGTCCTTTTTTATCTTTTATACTGGTTTTTGCCTTAAAGTTTATCAGAGATTAGTATTGCCATTCTTGCTCATTTTTTGTTGCAATTAGCTTGGTATGTTTTTTTCCATCCTTTGACTTTTAGTCTATTTTTGTCTGTTTGTGTAAGGTGTGTCTCTTGCAGGCAGTATACTGAAAGATCTTGTTTTCTTATCCATTCTGCCATTCTCTGCCTCTTAACTGGTGCATTTAATCCATTTACATTCAGTGTAATTATCAATAGGTGTGAATTAATTGCTGTTATTATGTTTTGTTTTGTGATGCTGCTGGTTTCTTTGTTCTGCCTACTTTCCTGTGCTGAGTTTATATATTTGTGTACTTTCTTGTCAGTTTCTTCATAGTTTTAATGTTTCCACGTTCTTGGATTCTCATTTTCTTGGTATGTTGTGAAGTATTAATTTCCTTTGAGGTTACCTTATATTCTATTAACTTTTTCCTCCATTTAAAACAGTCTATTTTATACTGTAATCTACCTGACCTCCACACCACCTGGATCTCTGTTCCTATGTTTTTACCTTCTTTTACATTGTAACTATTTTGATCATAGACTGGCCTTCCAGATTCTCTGAATTTGTTCTTATAGTTTTGTTCTGTTCTGGACTCTTCCATCTGACAATTGAGTTCTGGGTGGTGCTGCCATGTTTATCAATCTCTACCTACCATGAAGAAACTGCAGCGGCCAGCTAGGCTGTCCTACTTACCCCAGACATGAGGGCGCCGTCCCAGCCTAGCCGTTGGATTGTGGCTTTGAAGCAGGGTCGACCAACTTAGAGACCCACAAGCGCAGCCCAAAG
>NW_006408598.1:13721593-13723117 GCF_000296735.1 Chrysochloris asiatica | reverse complement strand
AGTTTCGAACTGCTGACCTTAAGGTTCGCAGCCCGATTCGTAACCACTACGCTACCAGAGCTCCTTTATATATATATATGAATACAGAAGTACAAGGCAAAGGCGAATGAGACTTCTCTTATGTCTTAGCAACATTTAGATGGAAATCAAATTTAAATGCAGTCTACTCTGCTTTTGAAGAGGCTCTGGTTTATCTCCCAAATCTCGAATACTTGAAACCGTCTCCTATGAGAACATTCAGAAGGTATCTTCTTAAACAACAAAACTCTTTTTAGTGGTGTAGCCACTCTTAGAAGTTGTATCTGCATGGGACTGATAACCAGTTGTCATCTTTGGAGGATGTCCTAACATTTCCTTGTATATGTGTAACAGCATCTTGGTTTTCACATTCCATATTTCTATCTTATTGTGTTTAGCTCTAACCCTAACAACAGCTCCACATACATCATCACTGTAGTCATCAAAAGATTCTCCAATAAGGCATAGCAGTGCCTCTAGCCAAAAGCAATCAATGTCTCTTTGTCTCTGCTGTTTGTGAAATGTAATTAGCTATCATACTTTTTGTTTGCTTTTCTTATCTTCCCACATGGCCTCAATACCATCCTTTAAAAAGTGAGTAGTCACAGTCAGGCATTAAATTACTACAAAACTGGATATGGTTGTACAAAGCCCAAAAATCTTCAGTAATATCAAACTTAGAGATGAGCTGAAGGTTTGCTTGCCAAGTTTTGCTTTGATAGTTTTGAAAAAACCACAGCGCCCATTTGTTCTGTAGTGGATATTTAATATAGTGTTCTGGGTTAGCAGCCTCCTGACTAGATTGTGTTTTCTCTTATTCTGTAGGTGGGGGATTAGGAGCAGGAGTGGTTTCTGGTTCCACAGTTGCCATCATAGATAGATCTGAAGTGGTGGGTAAGAGGGGGAAAAAAAAAGCCCCATTGCCTTCTTGCCTGCATGTTTTTTGTTTGTTTGTCTTAATGTTTTATTGTGAATTATGTGGTAGCTTACATGGGAGAACATTAGCTTTTCACTCATCCTCTCATATATAGTTTCATTGCCATGGTTACAATCTCCTCCATGCATCACCAACCAAAGGGTATACCCTGCAAGCCTGCATAGCCCTTCTCCCTCTCTGGGTCTAAAGTCCCCAGCTGCTCCATCTCTCCACAACATCTTCCCTGCCTCCATTTCTGGTGTCACTGCTTCTCTGGGTAGGGTCTCGCTCTCTGTTCTTCTCCCTTGATGGTCCCAGGGGCCTCCGCTCCTATACTGCAAAGTCAGTCACTCCCCTCCTTTTGCTACAAAATATCTACCTTTACATTCCCAACTCTTACAATCAGTCCTGATAACAATTATTTACTATTGTCACAAGAGACCTATCTGCCTCTCCTTTCATCAGCACCGCCCAGACAGATTGAATACTACTCAGTGGAGATTCTACCTTCCTTCACATCCTCTGGATATAGGCTCCCTCTTGAAAGCTTGTAAACCAGTCACTTCTTGCCTTTGTAGCACCCCCCCCCC
>NW_006408598.1:13713405-13720543 GCF_000296735.1 Chrysochloris asiatica | reverse complement strand
AAAACAGATCTATTGGTTCTTTTGGCAGCCCATGGCACTTTTAGTATTCTCCTCCAACACCACAATTCAAAGGCATCAATTCTTCTACAGTCTGCCTTATTCACTGTCCAGCTTTCGCATCCATTGACCTTGCGGTTCAAACCAACTTTGCCATCCAGTGCATTAACCCACAGCACCACACTGGGACACCATACTATTGTTGTTGTTGTTGTTGTTGTGAAGTGCCGTCGATTTGGTTCCGACCCATAGCAACCTGTATAGGGTTTCCAAGGAGCAGCTGGTGAACTTGAACTGCCAACCTTGCAGTTCAAATGGCTTTGCAGTCTGGCGAATTAAACCACAGCGCCACACCAGGACTCCATTGTTGTTAGCATCACTTTTATTGTTGTTGTGTGCCATTCTGTTTATTCTGACTCATAGTGATGCTTTCTGATAGAGTAGAAATACTCCATAGGGTGTGCTAATCTCATGGTCATCAGTTCGAAATTCCCAGCTGTTCCGCAGGAGAAAAATGAGGCTTTCTGCTCCCGTAAAAATTTACAGCCTTGGAAATCCTGTACAGGGTCGCTATGAGTCCGAACCGATTCCATAGCACATAACCACACCCACTGACAATCTTTGTAGGAATGGCATGCCAGGTCTTGCTTCTGCAAGTCACTGATGGGTTTTCTTTAATGTATACATTCTGCTACTAGAATTTTATTCTCGTCTAGGTGAGATGGCCTATGAATAATTAGCAACATAGAACAATAACTGCATGTTGTTGCTGTTGTTGTTAGGTGCCATAAAATTGGTACCAACTCATAGTAACCCCATGCACAACAGAACGAAACACTGCTCGGTCCTGGGCCAACCTCACAATCCTTGCTACACTTGAGCCCATAACTGCTGCCACTGTGCCAATCCCTCCCATTGGTGGATTTTCTCTGTTTCACTGATCCTTCTCTTTACCAAGCATGATGTCATTTTCCAAGGACTGGTCCCTCCTGATAGACATGTCTGAAGTATGAGAGAAGTCTAGCCATCCAGGCTTTTAATGAGACTCTGGCTGTACTTCTTCCAACACAGATTTTTTTGTTCATTTGGTGGTTCATGGTACTTTCAGTATTCTTTCCCAAAACTCTAACTCAAACGCATCCATTTTTCTACGATCTTCTTTATTCACTGTCCAACTTTCACAGGCATGCATATGAGGCTATTGAAAATACTATGCCTGAGTCAGACACACCTTAGTCTTCAAAGTGACATCTTTGCTCTTGGACACTTTAAAGAGGTCTTGTGCAGCAGATTTGCCAAATGCAATATGCCATTTGATTTCCTGACAGCTGCTTCCATGAGTGTTCATGGTTGATTTGAGCAATATGAAGTTTATGACAACTTCAATCTTTTATACATTTATCTTTATGTTATTTACTGATCTAGTGGTGAGCATTTTTGTTTTCTTTACATTAAGGTGCAATTCATACTGAAGGCTGTTGCAGGGAGCGGTTTGAATGTAGAGAGCAGCTTCAATTCTGTTGTCTGACACGGTTCCAGCAGAAAGGAGAGATATCATACAAGGCAGGTAACTCTCAGAAGTTGCTTTCTACCTTCTCTTTAGGGTAACTTTGAATTTATTTGCAAAAATGTATAATATGGCCATATTCACAGCCTTTCACTATGAGTTCTACAAACCTTAGGAAAAATTAGCCTAGGAACAATTGATTTCAGCTTCGGTGGATTGAATGCAAAGGAAATTGTATGTGCCACTCCCATTCACAGAAAACCTAAGTACAAAGTAACTGCATTTATGAGATCACAAAATCAGGTAACAAACTAAAGTGAAGATGACCGACCCCTATAGAGCTCACCACAATCGATTACCAGCCAGAATTCACAAACCCCCACTATTACATACAGGCACCTATGTGAATAGGCAGAGAATAGTGAACATAAGTGAAAGGTGGTCAAAACTTAATAATCTACATTTCTTGCAGCAACTAACCAGGTTGGGTCTTATGCCTCACAGCCTCAAAAGAAAGGAAATACAAAGAACACTGTGGTTAAGCAATTTAATGAACCCTTTTTACAAAACAGAATTAAGTAGATGTTAGTAATGCTTTTACTATGAAAATAATAGCGTAGTATGTAGGATAGAAGGTTGATAATCACCTAGTAGAAACAATAAAGTATTGTAAGCATTGATGATTAATAGAAACATTTTACTAAGAAGATGCAAACAAGGGTCTGATAAGTGGAAATGATTTGTGTAAGGTTTAACTTGATCTTTTAGTGGCTATAAGAAGAAGCAATTTATCACTTATGTAGGAGAGGAGATGATGTCAAAAGGAAAGTGTTCAGTGGTTGAAAAATGAACAGGATATGGAAAGGTCAGTTTGGACATCACAGAAATACTTCTGTTAAGGTTCTATAATCACAGAGTAAAAGGAATGTTGTGATTGAAACTGTGTAATAATTCATGGAAAAATCAAAGTATCAAATCATATGTACTGTGTAATTTTAAGTATAAAAAATAAAGACTTGCTGAGCTGGGCCAGAAGAGAAGAATAAGCAGACAGAGAAAGAGCGCCCGCTTCAGCTCACAAAACAAAGGCTCTCGATTGCTTTCATTTTCCTGGGACTCCGCGTTTCCTCTTGTGTCCCACAACCCTGTGTGAGCTGGACTCCCACAGGCTGTGGTCTTTGATCTTCATCAGTAGGTATTTTAAGTCCTCTTTGCTTTCATCAAGCAAGGTATCAGTTTGCATATCTTAGGCTGTTAATGAGTCTTCCTTCAATCCTGTTGCCATGTTTTTCTTTATGTAATCCAACTTCTTGAATTGTTTGCTCAGCCTACAAATTGAACACGTATGGTGAATAAATACAACCCTGCACACATCTTTCCTAATTTTAGACGATTCTGTGTTCTCTTGTTCTATTCTAACAATTACCTCTTAATCTATGTACAGGTGTCTCATGAGCACAGTTAAGTCTTCCTGAGTACTCATTCTCTACAGTGTTGTGCATATCTTGTCATGATGCACACAACTGAAAGCCTTTGCATAATCAATAAAGACAGGTAAACATCTTCTGGTATTCTCTGCTTGCAGCCAAGATCCATCTGATGTCAGAAATTGTATCCCTTGTTCCACTTCCTCATCAGAATCCGGCTTGAACCTCTTGCAGTTCCCTGTCAATGTACTGTTGCAACCATTTTCAATTATCGTTAGCAAAAATTTTACTGGCATGCAGTATTAATGATATTGTCTGATGATTTCCACATTTTGTTGGGTCACCTGTATATTGAATGGACACAAATATGTCTCTTTTCCAATCAGTTGTCCAGGTAGCTGTCTTCCAAATTTCTTGGCATAGATGAGTGAATACCCCCAGTGACGTGTCACTTTGTTGAAAGATTTCAATTTGTATTCCATCAATTCCTGGTGCCTTGTTCTTTGCCAATGCCTTCAGTGCATGTCGGACTTCTTTAGTATAATGGGTTGTTGCTCATACAGTACTTCTCGAAATGACTGAACATCGAACATCTCTTTTTGGTATAGTGACTCTGTGTAGTCCTTCTATCTTTTTTTATTTTATTCTTTCTGCATTATTCAATATTTTGTCCATAGCAAAAAGCCTTTGGTATTCTTCAATATTGATTAATGCAAAAAATCCAACACCTATTCCTGATAAAAAACACTCAACAAAAGAGAAATAGAAGGGAAATTCCTCAACATTACAAGGGCATATATACAAAACAAATGGCCCACATTACTCTCAATGGAGACAAACAGCAAGAATTACCCTTGTGAACAGGAATCAAACAAAGATGTCCTTTATCACCATTCCTGTTCAATACTGTGTTGGAAGGCTTAGTCAGGGTTATTAGGCAAGAAAGGGGAATTAAAGGCACACAAATTAGCATATATTTGTAGTTGATATAATCCTATACATAAATACCACCACTCATCTTTCAGTTTGTTATACTGTGGTGACTTGTGTGTTGCTGTGATTCTGGAAGCTATGCCATGTGTATTTTAAATATCAGCAGGGTCACTCATAGTGGACAAGTTTCAGATGAAATATTGATGATGATCAAAGATCAAAGCTTTTGGTATGGGTTGCAGGTCAATGTAAAGAAAACAAAAATCCCCACCACTGCACCAAGGAACAACATCCATATATTGGAGAAAAATTGAAGTTGTCAAAGACTTCATATTGCTTGGATCAGCCATCAACACCCACAGAAGCAACAGTCAAGAAATCCAACGATGTGTTACATTGGGCAAATCTGCTGCACAAGACTTTTTTAAAGTGTTGAAGAGCAAAGATGTTAGCTTGAAGACTAAGGTGCACCTGATGCAAGTGATGGTATTTTCAGTAACCTCATATACATGTAAAGTTGTACAGTGAATAAGAAAGACTGTGGTAGAATTGACGCATTTGAGTTATGGTCCTGGAGGAGAGGTGTCCTCCTGTGACACTATAGGCTAATGCGCTGGAGTACAAAGTTGGTGTGAACCACAAGGTTGGTGGATCAAGCTCACCAGCTGCTTGTTAGAAACCATATACAGGGTTGTTGTGGGTCAGAGCCAACTCGATGGCACTTAAGAACAACTTTAGGAGCATATTGAAAGTGCCATGGGCTGCCAAAAGAACAAATAGATCGGTGTTGGAAGAAGTACAGCCAGAGTGTTCCTTGGAAGCCAGGATGGCCAGACTTAGTCTCTCATACTTTGGACATTGTCAGGAGAAGGGTACCATGTAAAGTGGAGGGTCTGAGAAAAAGAGGAAGGCCTTCAGCAAGATGGCACAGTGGCAGCATCAATGGGCTCAAATGTAGCAACGATTGTGAGGTTGGTTCAGGACCAGGCAGTGTTTCATTCTGTTGTACCTAGGGTCACTATGAGTTGGCAGCGACTTGATGCCACCTAACACTCACATACATAGATAATTCCAAAAACTCAGTGAGAAAATTAATGGAACTCATTGAAAGACTCAGCAAATTGGCAAGGTACAAGACCAACATTACAACAATCAGTCTGAGTCCTTTACACCAGGGCAGGGTACCTTTTTCTGCAAAAAATTCTATCGTTCATGGGCCATATAAAATTATTAACTTAAAAATTTGCATGGTATGTATAGTCAAACAAATATACATTCTTGATGTCATCCTACAACTCTTCTGGACTTCAGTCATCAGTGTTTAATTCATCAAATCTGTTTTTTATATAATCTCTAAAGTCAGGTGGGATAAAGGTCAGATTTGACCTCTGGTGTACTTGTTTTAATTTTCTTCAGCTTCAGCTTGAACTTGCATATGAGCAATGATGATCTGTTCCACAATCTGCCCCTGGCCTTATTTTGACAGATGATATGGAGCTTTGTCACAGTCTCTTTCCACAAATGTAGTTAATTTGACTTCTGTTTATTGCATCTGGTGAGGTCCATGTGTATAGTCATCTTTTATTTGAGCTTATTTGCATTGAAAGAAGCGATTGACCTTGCAAAATTCTATCACAGGATCTCCAGCATCATTTCTATCACTAAGGCCATAGTTTCCAACAAGTGATTCTTTCTGTTCATTTGAAAGCTTTGCATTCCAATCGCCAACAATAATCAGAATATCTTGATTACATGTTTGATCAACTTCAGACTCAAGAAATTGGGAGAATTTTTAAGTTCCATCATCATTGGCTTTAGTGGTTGTGCTTACAGGAGGCAAAATTAGGGAAACTCAGACATTTCTAGACACATTGAGGGAATGAGTAATTGGACTTGGGGATTCAGTATCATCTAATCTCTGGGGACACCATGGTCAGTGGGTATCACAGGCCACAAAGACAGTGTGCATAGGTGAGTAGCAACAGGGATCTTAAGAGCTCATGAGACACCATCTAATTTATAATTATTGATTTCTCCCTGTGTGGAGGAAAGAAGAATGATGAAATTAAAACCATTCAGAAACAGTCCAATGGACTAATTGACTATGTGAGCATCAATTTCAATGATCTGAAGACCAGAAGAACCAGATGGTGCCCATATACCACTATAAATGGCTCTGAAAGGGATCACATTAGAAGGTCCTAGACAGAATGGCAGAAAATGTGGAAAACTGAAAATCATAAAAAAAGAAAGAAAAAAAACAAAGGGTCATACCTACTGATCTGAAAGAGACAGGAAGAACCCCAATGCTAAGGTCCTTGGTCCCTCTTCAGGTCAGAAACTAAAGTCACCTCTGCAGCTTATTTTTCAGGCAAGCACTAGATAGGTATGTAGGGTGGACAACAACAGTTTGGGGGCATGCATACAATGGTCAACCATTCAAGCTTTAAAGGGCAACATTTACCTAAGGACAAAATTCAGAGGGGGTGGAAAAGAAGGACGAATGGAAACACACAACACAGGAAAGAGGTGGAATAATGCATGTTATATTGAGGGGATTGCAATCATTAATGTGAAATGAACTGCATGATTTGTTGGATGTAAAACTGATGATTTGCTCTGTAAATCCTCATTCAGTTAACATTAACAAGTTAAAAAAATTTTGTAAACTTTGTTTTGCCAATTGACTGAGTTGTCCCATGACATATGGCTGTTTGGTTATGTCTCAGGAATATCTGTATTCCGTGTCTTCACTGAATAGATGTGCCTGAAACCATAAAATTTTCAATGGCTGTAGATTGCCATACCTGCTTTCTGAGATGGCTCTGGGTAGACTCGAACCTTCAACCTTTGGTTAGCAGCCATGCATGTTAGCCCTTCACACCATCTAAGAACTCCATTAAACTATCTATAGTGTTGTTATCAAGTGCCGTCAAGTCATTCCAACTCACAGCATTTCTGTATAGGTTTTCCAAGGCTTTAAGTCTTCGCTGGAGCTTACAGCGTCATCTTTCTCCTGCTAATGGGCTAGAACCGGTGATTTTGTGGTTTGCAGTGCAGTGCTTATCATAGGGAGCCACCAGGCCAACAGTATTGCTGTTGTTGTTGTCAGGTGCCATCGAGTCGGAACCGACTTTTAGCGACCCCATGCATAGCAGAACGAAACAATGTCCGATCCTGGGCCACCCTCACTACCGCTGCCACACTTGACAATGATGCCACCTGGCTGATCCATCTCATTGGGGGTCTTCCTCTTTTTCTCTGACCCTCCACC
>NW_006408598.1:13695931-13711830 GCF_000296735.1 Chrysochloris asiatica | reverse complement strand
CATTAAACACAAAAGACCGAAGACGAGAAGAGTTGTGGGATGACATCAAGAACATCATACATGAAGAGAGCAAAAAGTCACTAAGAAGACAAGAAAGAAGGCCAACAATAATAGACATTTATTTAGTTCATGAGTCTGTACAGTGCACTATGTTAGGTTAGGTACCACCAAGAGACTCCATCTGAGATGTAGTTGGCCCTTAACATATGAAAGCTTGTCCTTGAATCTGTTCTGACTCAGTGAACCTCTGTGGGGTTTCAGAGGAGAGACTGGCTGGTTTGAAGCAGGGTTAGCAATCCAGTGCTTATCCTACAGCGCCACTTCAGTACTATAGAAATATTAACTATGCAATACATACTAGGCTTGGAGGTGTGCACACTGATACAGAGTGAACAAGATGAGTAAATAAATGAGCAAAATTGGAGTCCAGTGTACGTTATAGGATAAACACTAGACTGCTAACCTCAAGGTCGGTGGTTCAAACACACCAGCCGCTCATTGGAAACTCTATACAAGGTCCTTATAGCAAACGATTCAAAATCTTAGCTAACAATATAACTATCAGTGAAGTGGAAGATGGTATTTTTTTAGGTACAAAAAGAAATTTATTTAACTTTTAACAATTTTCTGACAATGAGTTTATTTTACAGAAATTCGTAACAAAGTTTTACAGATAAAGCTATATAAAAAATAACAGACTTAGCATCCGATTACAGGAAATCAACCCTTAGGGCCCCTTCCTCCGCAATACCAACAGCTCTTCTGAGAAAGCAATTTATATTCTAGCTGCATTTACTGCAAAGTTTGTTGTTGTTGTTAAGTGCCGTCGAGTCGGTTTCGACCCATAGCGACCCTGTACAGGGTTTCCGAGGGTGTAAATCTTTACGGGAGTAGAAAGCCTGATCTTTCTCCCGCGGAACAGCTGGTAGTTTCGAACCGCTGACCTTAAGGTTCGCAGCCCGATTCGTAACTACTACGCTACCAGAGCTCCTACTGCAAAGTTTAGGACTCCATAATCGCCGCCTAGGCTCTTTTGATCGCGATAGTTCATTCTTCGAGTCCAATCACAAAGCTAGAAAAGGTGCCAAGCCCCGCCTTTTCTCCCTGGCGTGAGATTCAGCCTTACTTCCGAGGCTTGCACGTGTATTTGTTGTGACATGACGTCACGTGACCGCGGAAGTGCAAACCCTCTCAGGCCTCTCCTCCAAGATGGCGGCGCCCTGCGTGTGGGTCCGGCGCGTAGCTTTGTTCAAGTTGAATTGATAGCCTTGACGGATGTGTGGGGTCATGGACCGACCAGGGTTCACGGCCTCGCTGGTGGTGAGTGCGGGTCAGTGGGATAGGGCTCTCAGAGAGCCGGACTGTGGCACTGGAGCCGGTGGGAACGTCTCTGCAGGGTTAATGCCTTCCGGTTGTGCGCGGTGGACTGCTCTCTGAGTCACCCGCCGCCTGGTTGTGAGAGAACGTGGCGGCACTGAGACTGCCGCTCGGCCTCTTGTCGCGTTTCTCATTCCCCTCTGCGAGAGAGAAGAGGGAAGGGAGAGGTGACTGCTACTCTTCGTCACGATGTTTTACGTAAAGAAAAAGCTCCAGTTGTTTACTACCATAACCACACTCTGGAGAACTTGGGAACTAAAAAAGTGCATGTAGCCAAACAGCAACTGCAAGAATCCCTACCCACAGTGCTCACAGCCACCTGTCCAAGACTACAGCTATCATGTTGCTGTTATTTTCTTTCAGGCTCTGACACTGACATCATTCAATCACTCAGTATATAATTCGTTCAGTGCATAATTGGTGGTGAATTTTTTTTTTTTTCGCGGGGGGGAACTTCAAGATTCATCCATTTTAGCAACAAAGCTGAAAAGAATAGCAAGAATATCATTTAAGAAACACTTTGGAGCGTCTCTCGTGGCAGATCTAGTAGGGAATATTACTTGCAGCATTGAACACGACAGAAATTTACTGTCAAGTTTTCAGTGTCGGGGAGTGGGAAGTAGACAGTTGAACAATGTATTTTTTAAAGTTTCTTACTGGCTATATGGAGTCCTAGAGGAGTTTATGAATGTCATTATCAGGTAGTTGGTGTTGCAGGTGTTGGAGATAACGTGGTTAGTTAGACCTGCCTACATAAAGCAGGTGGTAGAAATAATGCTGTTAGCGTGAATCACAGGATTTCAGGTTGAGGCTGTTAAGGGAATATGTGGAAAGGGCACCCCAGCCTGCCTTAGGGAATGATGACTTTAAGTCTACATTTGAGTTTTGTATGAAGTAGGCTCATAGAGGGATCATGAAATATGTCACCGCTTTCAAGGACCTTCTCTGGCTAACTGGTGAGACAGCAATACAAGTTTGGACAACGGACATTCAGATGTAATTAAGTGTTTCACATGTGTTTCTCCGTTAATTCTCTCAAGCAATTGCTTATCGTAGTTTCCCATACGAAAGGCTTGATAACTTGTCAAAAGCCATACAAGTGAGTGTGTGAAAGTGTTGTTGATTAGATTCCAACTCAGGTGGTGTAACTCAGTCGTCCATACCCTCAGCTATTCTGTGTCTTTGGGTCGGTTTCCCAGGCTGTAAGTTTTTTTGGGGGGAGCAGGAACCCTCTTCTTTCTCGAAGAGTTGCTTGTGTTCTCAAACTGCTGTCCCTGTGGTAGTTGTAGTTCAGAACAGCTGAGTGATGGCGCTAGTACAAGAAGAATGATTATTTAAAATACATTTATTAAAGTTTTATGCATGTGCAGAAGAGTTTACATTAATTTTTAGAAAGTAGTTGTCGAGGATTGAATTAAGATGAATTAACTATAGAGGGAGGTTTCAGGGAGGTTACATAACATTGCAGATAAAAGATTACTTCAGCATACAGTTGATGTGTCAGGTTTTCTGCCCACGAGGAACTGTGATAGCACTTGGAGATAGAATGGCAAGCAAGTAAAGTAAACTTTGTCTTAAGTGGGAAGAGAAAGGCTACCTGATTCAGCAGTTCCGGGTGTGATATATACTATGAAAGCAATGAACTTCAGTGTGATCATGGAGCATACTATTGCAGCCCCTACTGTAGATACAGAGTAGCCAAAAAAGGTCAGGAGGAGGTAACATTTAAGCTAAGCTGTAGAAAGACTGTAGAGATTTTGAAGAGTAGAGGGGACAGCGTGTGAAACAGCCCAGTGGTAGAAAGAACATAGAATATTCGCACAGTGGTTGAAACCTAGTGGGCGAGGGTAGTGTGGCAGGGAATGATAATGGAAAGGTAGGCAAAACCAGGTGAGGGGCTTTGTGGGCTGTGGAAAAGAATTTGGATTGTATCTGAAATGGAATGGAAGCCAGTTTTATCAAAATAGTTTAGAAATGGCATGTGCATTTTTATAGGTGGGGCGTGTCTGTGAGCCATGGTTGGTACTCCTGAGGGAGGTCTGTTTTGCTCACTACTGTGTTACTAGTGACATACATTTTGTTGGCCTGTACCATTACAATAGCAGACACTAAAATTGTCCTGTATTAGAGCCTCTCCAAGAGAATTGAAGGCCTGTGGAGTTTAACAAGGGGAGAAACCCTAGGACAGTTTGTGAATTTTACTTAATTTGTCTGCCCTGGTGTAGTGCTATAGAATAAACACTGGACTGCTAACCACAAGATCTGCAATTCTCGTCCGTCAACTGTTCCTTGGAAAGTAGTGACTCCATGTCACTTTACAGCAACACCACAGTCTGTTGGGACTGAATTGGCGGCACTGAACTACAGTCAAGATGGGTGTTCATTTGGTCCTGTGATGAGTTGCTGGTGCGTTCCATTAAGTCAGTTCCGACTCATAGTGGCTGTAGGGTTTCCAAGGCTGTAAATCTTCACAGTGGATTGTAACTCCTGACCTTGCAGTTAGCCAGAATGTGTAATGCACTGTGCTGCCAGGGCTAGTATTGGAGCCCAAGAGATGTCCATAACACTTAATTCAGCGAACACAGTGTGGAGCTACTGAAACAGAACAGAAAGGTAATGCTTAGGTAAACGATGATAAATGCACTTCATAGTTTAATCTTGTGAGGAGCCTGTGCTGTAATTACATGGAAAATGCTTATGAGGTAAAATTAAAAGAATACTAGTATATATGTTGTTAAGGGCCTTCGAGTTGGTTCTGATCCATAGTGACCCTGTATAGGGTTTCCAAAAAGTGGCTGGTGAACTTGAACTACCAACCTTGTGATTCAAACTGACATGGCAGTCCAGCGATTAACCCCCAGTGCTATACCAGGACTCCATTAGTATATATAAAATCATATTTCTATACATTTGGTACATACCTAATTAGAATTATGTTAAAATACTATTCCATTCATTAAAAAAAAAAAAAAAACACTGCAAAATAATACTAAGAATTAGCCTTAAAAACAGATGAATTGAATACCCAGAATCACTGTACCAAAAGATGGGTCAGCATTTATCCGTTTCAGGAGGTAGTAGAGAATCAAGAAGCGATGGTGCTGAAGGGAGAATTCCAAGCTGCCCTGAAGAAACGGGTGAAAAGCAAAACTGTAGGAATTGATGGAATACCAAGTGACACTTTTTAACAAATGGCTGGAAGTGCTTACTCGTCTATGTCAAGAAAGTTGGAAGACAGCTACTCTGAAAAGACTCAGATTGAAGAGTCCATTCCAAACGTGATTAAACACAATGTGGAAATGGTGTGGTGCTGTGAGTTAATGCACCAGACTGCAAAGTCATTTGTACTGCAAGGTCAGTGGCTCAAGCTCACCAGCCACTCCTCGGAAACCCTATACAGGGTTGCTATGGGTCGGCACCGACTCGACGGCACTTCACAACAACAGCAAATCATTAATAATATGGGAGTCTGGTATGGCGCTGTGGGTTAAAGTGCTGGGCTGAAAGGTTGGTTTGAACCACAGGTCGGTAGGTCAAACTCACCAGCCACTCCTTGGAAGCCCTATACAGTTCTCTCTGGATTAGAACCGACTTGATGGTAGTTAACAACAGCATCATTAATAACATGTGCAAGCAAGATTTTGCTGAGGATAAGTCAAAGATGGTTGCAGCAGTACGCAGAGAACTGCCGGAATTTCAGCTGGATTCCGAAAAGTACATGGAATGAAGGGTATCATTGCTGAGGTCAGATGGATCTTGACTGAAATCTGAGAATCCCAGAAAGATGTTTACCTGTGTTTTATTGACTCTCTAAAGACTGTGTGGATGCTAACAAATTGTGGATAATATTACATAGAGTGGGAATTCTGGAAACCTGTAAATAACCCAAGAGACGGTTGTTTGAACAGAACAAGGGGATTCTGAATGGTTTAAAATCAGGAAAGGGATGTGTCAGGGTTGGAGCCTTTTGCCATGCATCTTCATTCTGTATGCTGAGTAAGTAATCTGAGAAGCTGGAGTATGTGCAAAAGCACGCTGCTTCAGGATTTTAGCAAGACTCATTAACAACCTGCGATATGTAGATGATAACAACCTTGTCTTGCTGGAATCAAAAGGACTTAATACACTTACTGATGAAGATTCAAAGAAAATATGATGCATTTGAGTTATGGTGTTGGAGAAGAGTATTAAAGTACTATGGATTGCCAAAAGAACAAGCCAATCTGTTTGGAAGGAGTACAGCCAGAATGCTCCTTAGAAACCAGGGTGGCCAGACCTTGTCTCTCATACTTTGGACACACTATAGAGAAGGATCACATGTTTGATAAAGTGGAGTGTCAACAGAAAAGCAGAAGACCCTCAACGAGATGGATAAGCACTGCACTGTGGACCACAGTCGGTGGTTTGGGCCCACCCAGCTACTTGGCAGGAGAAAGATGAGTCTTTCTGTTCTCACAAAGTTACAGCCTTGGAAACATTATACAGGGTTTCTATGAGTCAGGAATGACTCAACGACACAACATAAAAACCTCAACATGAAAGAAAAAAAAATTCTCATAGCAGGATCAGTAAGCATCATCATGATAAATGAAGAAAATACTGCAATTGTCAGTAATTTCATTTTACTTGGATCTACAACCAGTGCCAAAGGAAGCAGCACTCAAGAAATCAAACAATGTATTGCAATGGTCAGATCTACAAAAGACCTGTTTAATATGATCAAGAGCAGACATATTAGTTTGAGGACGAAGATGCCCGTGATCCAAGGCATGGTACTTTCAAATGCTTCATGTACATGTAAAAGCTGAATTATGGACTGTTGTTGTGAAGTGCCATCGAGTTGATTCCGACCCATAACGACCCTGTATAGGGTTTCCAAGGAGCAGCTGGTGAGCTTGAACCACTGACATTGCAGTTCAAACGGCTTTGCAGTCTGACACATTAGCCCACAGCGCCACACCAGGAACAATGGATTGTTGTTGTTGTCAGGTGCCATCTAGTCGGAACCGACTCATAGCGACCCCATACACAGCAGAACAATGGATTAGGAAGATTAAAAATAACTGATGTATTTGAATTATGGTGTTGGCTAAGAGTATTGAATATGCAATGGAGTACCATAAAAACAAATCTGTGTTGGAAGAAGTACATCCAGAGTGCTCCTTTGAAGCAATGATAGTGATATTTTGATTCTTGTACTTTAGATATGTTATCACGAGGGGCCAGTTCCTGGAGAAAAAATCATGCTTAGTCAAGGTAGAGGGTCTGGGGAAAAAAAGAGGAAGACCTCAGTGATAAGGTCTGACAAAGGGTCTCAAAGCCATATCAAACCATATCAAAGATTGGGCTGGGTATTTTGTTCTCTTGTACCTAGGGTCACTGTGAATTGGAGCTAACTTGACAGTACTCACTAATTGCAAACAGCAGGTTTTTGTGGGGTTTTTTTGTTTTTCACTTTTTATTGTCAATTGAATGAAGGTTAACAGACAAGATCATCAGCTTTACATTCAACAAATTATATGCTTTGTTGCATCTGAATGATTCCAGTCCCCTCCCTGCAACAACAAGTGACAAGTGACAGCAGTTTTTTTATAATAGGGTTATGTTTCACTGTTCTTACACTGTACTTACTCAACCTGTATGCTGCTAGCATAGTGGTTATGAATTGGGCTGCGAACCTTAAGGTCAGCAGTTCAAAACTACCAGCTGTCCTACTGGAGAAAGATGAGGCTTTCTGCTCCTGTAAAGATTTACGGCCTCGGAAAGCCTGTACAGGGTCACTGTGAGTTGGAACCGATTCCACGGCACATAACAACAAATACATATATATATATATTGTTGTTGTTGTTAGGTGCCACAGAGTCAGTACCGACTCATAGCAGAACAAAACACTGCCCAGTCTTGGGCCAGCCTCACAATTGTTGCCACACTTGAGCCCATTGATGCTGCCACTTTGACGATCCATCTTGTTGTGGGTCTTCCTCTTTTTCTCCGACACTCCACCTTACTAAACATGAAATCCTTCTCCAGTGACTTTTTCCTCCTAACAATATGTCCCAAGTGTGAGAGATGAAGTTTGACCATCTTGGCCTCCAAGGAACACTTGGCTGCACTTCTTCCAACACAGATCTATTGGTTCTTTTGCCAGCCCATGGCACTTTCAATATTCTCCTCCAACACCACAACTCAAAGGCATCAATTCTTCTACAGCCTTCCTTATTCATTGTCCAGCTTTCGCATCCATATGAGGGTATTGAAAATATGTTGGCTTGGGTCAGGCGCACCTTAGTCCTCAAGCTAACATCTTTGCTCTTCAACACTTTAAAAAGGTCTTATGCAGCAGATATGCCTCATGCAATACGTCATTTGATTTCTTGATTGCTGCTTCGGTGAGTGTTGATAGTTGATCCAAGAAGAATGAAGTCCTTGACAACTCCAGTGTTTTCTCCATTTGTATGGATGTTGTTTATTGGTGCAGTGGTGAGGATTTTTGTTTTCTTTATACTGAAATGTAATCCATATCGAAGGCTGTGCTCTTTAATCTTCATCAGTAAATGTTTTAAGCTCTCTTCACTTTCAGCGATCAAGGTTGTACCATCTGCATATCGCAGGTTGTTAATGAGTCTTCCTCCAATCCTGATGCCACGTTTTTCTTCATAGAACCCAGCTTCTTGGTTCATTTGCTCAGCATACAGGTTAAATCAGTATGGTGAAAGAATACAACACGGTCGCACACCTTTATTAATTTTAAACCATTCAGTGTTCCCATGTTCTGTTCGAACAACTGCCTCTTGGTCCATGTACAGATTCCTCATGAGTGTTGAGTTGATTGTGACTCATAGCCACCCTGTATAGGGTCTCCAAGGAGTCCCTGGAGAGTTTGAACTGCTGACCTTGAGGTTCAAACCAGCTTTCGTCCCTCTTCTTATCCTCCACCGCCACGCCAGGACTCTTCTTTTCTGTGGTAGTTAATTATCTCATTGCTCCTGTTGTTGGCCTGTTCCCCTGATTAGCTTCTTAAGCAAATGAAACCAAAAGCATTCCAGGTGCAGCTGAGTTTTAATCAGTCGTCAGTTACAGGTGAGAGGACTTTGTCCTGTTTGGTTGATATACAGTATAAAGTATAGGCAGTACTTGCTTTGTATGGTAATTATGTGAAGTAGTATTTATTTTTTGTTTAAATCTTAAATATGTGTTTTATATGTATATATATATAAACATATATATATATATAAAACACATAATTATAAAACTGTACAAAACTATGTGAAGTAGTATTTCTTACATTTTTTGTTTAAATCTGAAATCGGTTCCTGGGTGACTGTCTTGGCTATTATCTAATGTTGGTATAATAGAAATCCCACAGTACCAAACAGAAACTTAGTTTCCCACATTTAGGGTTCAGAGTGCCAGCGGGAGGAGAAGGTTCTCTCTCTGTGTGTTGGCTTTGGGGAAGGGTCTCTGTGTGTTAGCTTTGAGGGGGGGGTCTCTGTGTGTTGGCTTTGGGGAAGGGTCTCTGAGTGTTGGCTTTGGGGAAGGGTCTCTGTGTGTTGTTCTTTAGAGATCTACTTGTGCAGTGCATCTACCTTCTCTTCCTATCTCAAAGGTTGTTGGTGTTAGGTGCCATCAAGTAATTTCCAATACTTAGGAACCCTGTATAGGGTTACTGAAGAGTGGCTGGTGAGTTTGATCTACCAACCTTGCGTTTTCAAACAGACCTTGTGATCCAGTGCTTATCCTACAGTGCCACAACTTCCATGATACAATCTTTTAACATAACAAAGACAACCTATTCCCAAATGGGATTCTAAGCACCATTATAGTTAGTGACCCTGTCTGTATAGGGTTTCCAAGGAGCAGCTGGTGAGCTTGAGTCACCGACCTTGCAGTTCAGAGGACTTTGCAGTGTGGTGCATTAGCTCACAGTGCCACACCAGGACTCCATAGTAAGTACTTGTTGTTGTTATGTGCCATGGAGTCGGTTCCAACTCATATCGACCTTGTACAGGGTTTCTGAGGCTGTAAATCTTTACGGGAGCAGAAAGCCTCATCTTTCTCCCGCAGAATAGCTGGTAGTTTCAAACTGCTGACCTTGAGATTAGCAGCCCAATTCATAACGACTACGCTACCAGAGATCCTTGTTGTTGTTGTTATGTTCCATCGAATCGGTTCTGACCCATAGTGACCCTGTATAAGGTTTCCGAGGAGCAGCTGGTGAGCTTGTACTGCCAACCTTGCAGTTTAAACGATTTTGCAGTCTGGCACATTAACCCACAATGCCACCAGAGCTCCCTTCAGAGCATTCAAGTCGGTTCTGACTTGTTAAGTGCTATTCATTGGGTTCCAACTCATAGTGGCCCTGTATAGGGTTTCCTAGGAGTGGTTGGTGTACTTGAACCACCAACCTTGTGGTTCAAACTGACTTTAAAGTTCACAGCATTAACCCACAGCTCCACATCAGTGATGCTGTATAGGGTTTTGAAGGAACAGCTAGTGGATTTGAACTGTTGATGTTCACAGTTCATAGTCCAGTGCTGATTTAACAGCGTATAAGGGTAAGGGTTTACAACACTTATTTTTTTTGGAGACCCACTTCAAATATAATAGTGGCTAAATCTATAAGTAATCTTACTCTTCTCCAGGCTTTTTGCTAGATTTTTTTTTTTTTTTAATCCCCAGTCTCATGAATTTAAATGGCATTAAGGTTATAGAAGTTTGAAATCCATATATACAATAACTATTGATTCGTGTTTTACTAGATAAGTAGATTTAATCTGGTCATTTCATTCTCAGAAGATAAGAATTCGGATGAAAGAAGGGTTAGAGAATCAATGCATCCAAAGTAGTCAAATAGATTAAAAGAGTAATTAACTTATTGATTAAAATTTAGCAGTTGATAACAAACACCTCTCTGAACCCTCTTCTAGATTAAAGAGAAAATTAGAATGAATTGCAGACTATTTTTAAAGAATCCATTTTTATCAGACAGTCTCATCAGGATATTTTTTTCTTTCCATTCTTTGAGAAAACCAAAAAATAGAATGAGAAATGTAAGACAAATCTTGGAAGTAGGTTTTATTTTGTTTTTTATTTTTTTTAACTTTTTAATACCCGTGGATTGTTTTCCAAAACTTTGAAAGACTACCTTTACATACAGTAAGAAATTCCCCTCTTTTAATGTAAGCATTCTTTTATTGTCTCATGTAGTTCTCCATTGCCTTACCACTAAACTTTTTGGTGATGTAGTTTTAGTGTGTTCTGGAGTAGATTTTTATGATCTTAGAGGTTCTTTTATGCTGATCATTATCATATAGAATAATAATGTTGGAGGTAATAAAAACTAACTTTTAATAATTCACTAAGGCTACTTAATGTAAAATATGGATAATAATTGGACTTCTCATCAGAGTGGTTGTATTTTTCCAGTTTTACCTCTGCAATGTGTTTTTCCGTGAACAAGTAGAAAAGGGAGTGTGTGCTGAATACGATGAGTATTTTGTAGATTCCAAACATTGGGGACAATTGATCAGTTGGAATTTTGCCAATATGTTTGAATAGCAGTAAGTCATATGGTTCAAAACTCAAAAGTTAGGAGAAGATAGAAATTTAGTTTAAAATACACTATGTGATAATTGCAGGTAGTCCCCAGTAGTGTGGTTACCATGAACTGTGCTTAGACCATCTGTGTTTTGTTTTGTTTGTGGGGGGGGCTAGGATTAGGTTGCGACCACATAAGTTACTGATGTTATTCTCATAGCTCCTGGTGTGGTGATATAGGATCAGCACTGGACTGGAGTCACAAGGTCGTCAGCTCAAACCCATCAGCTCCTCAGAAATCCCTCTTTCAGGGTCACTATGAGTTGGAACCAACTTGACAGCACTTAACAACAACAAAAACATTCTCTTAATAACCTCCAAAGACAAATAAAGGATTTATAAGGATACTAATAATAAAAGACAATAATAATGAAAAATAAAAAGGTATTTGTCTTGTATCCAAACCAGCTTATGACGACGACACATTTTTGGAACAGAACACCGATGTAAGTCTTACACAATGCTGTCTGTGTGTTTGTATTTTTTCTGAAGTTCTTTCAGCTATGATTAACGTGTAGCTAGTTTTCCATTATCATCATGACATGCAAACTTGGTTTTTAAAGTGTCACTTCTTCAAAGCAATGTGATCTCCCTTGGGAGATGACTAGCTAGGGACAATTTTAATGGCCCCTGACTTACTTGCACTCTTTGTTTTTTTCCTTCACTCAATTAAAAAATTATCAGGGAATTTCAGACTTTAAGTAAATCCTTGGGTGTATCTATTTATAACGTTTTATATATATATATATAAATGTTTTATTGTGAATTATGTGGTAGTTTACATGGGAGAACATTAGTTTTACATTCATTCTATCGTATATCGTTTCATTGTCACTGTTACAGTCCCTTCCATGCATCATCAGCTAACCAAAGGGTATACCCTGTAAGCCTGCCCCGCTTTCCAGGTCTTCAGCATGCAGCCCCTCTCCCTCTCTGGATCTAAAGTCCCCAGCTGCTCCATCGCTCCACGTCATCGTCTCTGCCTCCATCTCAGGCATTACTGCTTCTTTGGGTAGGGTCCCACTCTCTGCTTTTTTCCATTGATGGTCCTAGGTACCTCTGCTCCTAGACTGAAAAGTTAATCACTTCCCTCCTTGCTATAAAACGTCTACCTTTACATTTCCAACCCTCACAATCACTGGTTGGCTGCCTTTTGATGGTAGGTTTGTATCCCACGCCGTCCCTTTCACAGTCTGGACCATGTAGTTTCAGAAGGCAGGGGTCTGTTGAGTGCCGCCATCCCAGGCTTGTGGAAAGGGCTATGAGAAACCTTGTGTAGAGTCCCGCAGACGCCGACACCAGCACCAAGGGTCCTCCGGGAGTCCAGGCGGGTCAGTCCTGGATGGCCGGTGTGTTTGATTTGGAGCCTGGAGCTTGCGGCTACCAGAGAGGGGTAGAAAATACAGAAAGGGGCGGCAGGTGGAGGCCCTCGGGGTTGTGTGGCCCGCTCCGCCCCCCAGCCTGGCACCTATGTGCCTTTAGCATGCTGGGCATCCTCAGAGCGAGGAGAAGCTAGCCAGCATAGTTGGCACTGCCCAGGGGACCCAGGTCGAGAGGTCGTAGGTGCAGTGCGCCGTGGGGAGGGCCCCACTGCCGGGCTCTGGTCTGTTGGGGTGAAGTGCATGCAGCCGGAGAGTCTCAAGTGTCAGCTACTGGGGAGGCTGTGCTGCTGGGGGCTGTCAGTACGTGGTGCAGTGATTCCTGTCGCGTCCGCACACTGTGTGTCTCACATACGGGGTGTCTCCCTCCGCCCAGCCTCCGGTGCCGCCAATTTGAATCTTGTAATGGGTTCCTGCAGGAGTCCTGGTGTGGCGCTGTGGGTCAATGCGCCAGACTGCAAAGCTGTTTGAACTGGAGGTCGGCGGTTCAAGCTCACATGCTGCTCCTCGGAAACCATATACAGGGTCTCTATGGGTCGGAATCGACTCCACGGCACTCAACAACACAGCAACAATGGGTTCCTGCAAGTGTGCCTTGGGAGACCCCGCAAGGGGGACGCAGTTTGAGAGGATTCTTTGGTGCTCAGGACATCTGCCCTGGTCGCCACCGAGGGCGCGAAGCTACTGGCGGGACCCCGGCTGCGGAAGCGTGCCAGTTGGGGACCGGGGGCAGTTAGGGTAGGGTATAACGTTGTTTTTGTCAGTAAGCGCTGTCAAGTCGGTTCCGACTCATAGTGACCCTGTATAGAGTTTCCAAGGAGCATCTGGTGAGTTTGAACCGCCAACCTTGTGGTTCAAACCGACCTTACAGTTCAGTGCTTTATTACACAGCGCCACACTAGGACTCCTCCTAAGAGTCACTGGTGGTGGTGGTGGCGATTATGGTTCCGACTCCTAGTGACCCTGTATAGGGTTTCTGAGGCGATAAATCTTTACAGGAGCAGAACGCCTCATCTTTCTCCTGTGGAACAGCTGGTGGTTTCCAACTGCTGACCTTAAGGTTAGCAGCCCAACTCATAAAAATCTTAATGCAGATTCATTACTCATTAGTTACAAAAACAAGATATTTAGCACTCTAATATGGAAATATTATCAAGATAAATTGTTACATGAAAATATAAACTCCTGTTCGTGGTGCTGTAGGATCAGCACAAATAGGAGTATATATTTGTGGATGTCTAACCAAAAGGTCAAGGAGCTCTGATAGCGTACTTGTTACAAATCGGACTGCTATCCTCAGGGTCAGCAGTTCGAAACTATCAGCTGCTCCGCAGGAGAAAGATGAGGCTTTCTGCTCCCGTAAAGATTTATAGCCTCGGAAACCCTGTACAGGGTTGCTATGAGTCGGGACCGACTCCACGGCACATAACAACAACAACCAAAAGGTCGACAACTGAAACCCACATGTTACTCCTCTGGGTAACATGGGTGGGGAACCTTTTTTCTGAAAAAATTTACAATATCATTCACGGGCCATACAAAATTATCAACTTAACAATTAGCCTGTTATATTTGGTCAAACATTTAATTAACACACTCCGTGGTGTGGTGCTGTGGACTAATGCATCAAAGTCATCTGAACTGCAAGGTTGATGGTTCAAGCTCACCAGCTGCTCCTTGGAAACCCTATACAGGGTCTCTATGGGTCGGAATCGACTTGACGGCACCTAACAACAACAACAATGTTATAGCTGGAACTGCGGTTACCTTGGCAGGGCCAGACCAAATAACTTTGTGTGTGTGGCACTGTGGGTTGATGAGCTGGACTGAATGTCAAAACTGCAAGATTGACAGTTCAAATTTCCCAGCTGCTGCTTGGAAGCCTTATACAGGGTCGCTGTGAGTTGGAATCAGCTTGACAGCACTTAACAATAACAACAATATACGGCTGGACATTCCCCACCCCTGCTATACAGGGTCGCTGTAAGTCGTAACAGACTACATGGCACAACAATTTGCTTGTTTCCAGAGAGTCTCTGGTAGAATACAAAACACCAATGAAAGTGGTGACGTGAATCACTGGGAATTAGGCAAGTGGGGAGTTGGGGTAGGAAAGAGACTCTGAACTGTATCTTTCTGAGATTTTCTTTTTTCTTTTTAATTTTCGTTAATAGTATGATTACCATATCAAAAATAATTTTCCCAAGAATATATCCAGATTTTAATAGAAGGTCCTTTGGCTATGCCAAAGTAGTTCACTTATTGAAAAGGATGATAATGTCCTTTAAAAATGACCACGTAAATGCCCCTAAATTGCATATTGATTCTCTTTCTTTTTTAAGGCTGGTGGAGTAGCAGGTGTCTCTGTGGACTTGATACTGTTTCCTCTGGATACCATTAAAACGAGACTACAGAGTCCCCAAGGATTTCATAGAGCTGGTGGCTTTCGTGGAATATATGCTGGCGTTCCTTCTGCTGCCATTGGATCTTTTCCTAATGGTAAGAATTATATTGATAAACCCAGGATAATAGGGTTTGTTCTCCGAGTGGTGTGGTGTCAGCCCATGTGGAACTCCTTATATGTTGTAACTTATCATGTGATTTTTTTAACTATTTATAACACCATTACTTTTGAATGAGCCAATGCAGTAGAGTCTACGCCAGTGTATTTGTAATAGAAAAACAGGAGTAATCTTTTTAGAATGATTTTTATTATCATTTCTTGTTAAAATTCTTTAAGTGTTCAGTGGTATTACAGCAATGATTGTGATCCCTTGAAGTAGTGATAGTCAACCTGGCCGACACATTACGGTCTCCTAGTAAGCTGCTGACTGTGTCTCATCCCTAGAGGCTTACTTAGTCTGGCCTTTGCCTGGGCATCAGAGTGTTGAATAGCTCCTTGGGTGATGCCACTGTGAAGCTGAGTTTGGACACTGTTACTGTGGAGATGACTGTGAAGCAGATGAACCTAGGAGGCATTAAGTTGTTGCAGGATAAGCACTGGACTTCTAGCCTCAAGATTGGCAGTCCTAGTGTGACTCTGTAGGATAAATCGCTGGACCACAAGGTCAGTTTAAACTGCAAAGTAAATTGGAAACCGTAAACAGGGTCACTATGAGTCAGAAAAAGGGGCTCTGGTAGCGTAGTGGTTACGAATGGAGCTGCTAACCTTAAGGTCAGCAGTTCGAAACTACCAGCTATTCCCGGGGATAAAGATGAGGCTTTCTGCTCCCGTAAATATTTACAACCTTGGAAACCCTGTACAGGGTAACTTTGAGTCAGGACTGACTCCACAGCACATAAACACAAATATACACAAGCACATACATGTGGACCTCACCAGATGGAATACATAGAAATCAAACTGACTACATCTGCAGAAAGAGAAGATGGAAAAGCTCCATATCATCAGTCAAAATAAGGCTAGGGGCAGACTGTGGAACAGACCATCAATTACTCATAAGCAAATTCAAACTGAAGCTGAAGAAATTGAAAACAAGTCCAGGAGAGACAAAATATGACCTTGAATATATCCCACCTGAATTT
>NW_006408598.1:13687516-13694244 GCF_000296735.1 Chrysochloris asiatica | reverse complement strand
TAGAAGAATTGATGCTTTTGAGTTATGGTGTTGGAGGAGACTATTGAAAGTGCCATGGACTGCCAAAAGAACCAGTAGATCCATTTTAGAAGAAGCACAGCCAGAGTGCTCATTGGAGGCCAAGATGACCCAACTTCATCTCTTATTTCAGACATATTTTCAGGAGGGACCAGTCGCTGGAGAAGGATATCATGTTTGATAAGGTGGAGGGTCAGAGAAAAAGAGGAAGATCCCCAACGAGATGAATTGGCCAAGTGGCAGCATCGATGAACTCAAGCATGGCAACAGTAGTGAGGTTAGCCCAGGATCGGGCAGTCTTTCATTTTGCTGTGCATAAGCTTGCTATGAGTCGGTACTGACTCGATGGCACCTAACAGCAACAACAACAACAACACACACACACACTTCTTACAAAAGAGTGTAATGCAGTGGATGACTACAGACAAGTTTTCCCTGTAATATACTTGTCTTACTCTTATTAGGGTACCTTCAAAAAGAAAAAAGTCTAGTTAAAATTGTCTTCCAAAGGGATCCTTGAGTCCATTAAATCCATTCAAAGCAGAGAGATAAGCTCAGAAGGTAATGGTAATTGTTTTATTGCTTTTTTTTTTTTTTTTTTAAAGATTCCAAAGGGGTAGTCTTAATAGATTTTCTCAAAGAACACAGGACAATCATAGGAACTTGTTAGAAGAAGTTTTTAAAATAATTGAAAACTCCATCAGTAAAAATAAGACCAGGAAAATTGTGCCAAGGAATTTTTTCCCTTCAAAACAATGCACCTGCTCATTCTTTGTAATGTAAGGGCTGTCCTGTGAGATTTTCATTAGGAAACCTTATCCCACTCACTCCGCAGTCCTGAGTTTGACCCTTCAGGCTTTTTTGTTCCCCAAACTCAATGAACATTGAAAAGGAACATGATTGAAGTCCCTTGTTTAGCTATATGTTGTGAAGTCGATTGTGACTCATAGAGACCTTGCATAGGGTTTCCAAGGCTGTGAATCTTTACAGGAGAAGAATGTCTCATCTTTCTCCTATGGAACAGCTGGTAGATTCTAATTGCTGGCTTTGTGGCTAGCAGCCCAATTTGTAATCCACTACTCTACCAGGCCTCCTTTTTAAGTCCCTTAAGGATGGCAAAACTGCTGTTTTGAAGTGGTATAAATGGATGAGTTCAGAATTCTTCGAGGAAGGGTTAGAGAGATGGAAACACTGCCTTAGGAAGTATAGACCGAGATAAAGGATATATTGAGAAACAGTAGCTTCGTGTTTTGTTTAACAAAGGCTTCTTTGATTTTTAATAGCCCTACTTTTTGACTCAGGTATGTATATAGAATATGTGTTTGTCTATATTTGTTACTCCTGCACAAGCTACTCTGACTTTCCATTAATGCTCAGAGCCTTGGCCTTTGCAACTTGCACCTGCAGTTGGTTGCCTCTGGGTGCACACACTGCTGAAGCAGCCGTAGGGAGGTTGATCAGAATTGGAAGCCTCAAGGGTCAGAACTTAGCTGCAGAAGCCTAGCATCTCCCTGCAGATGCCCACTTGTTGGGTGGAGGGCAGGACCCCAGGCAACAGCAGCTAAGGTAAGTGTGGCTGCTGTGGCTGAGAAGTTGCAGGGTGTGTGTGCGGTGGTGGCTTGGGGTCTGCACCGCTGCAGCATCTCAGTACCCGTGCATTCATGTGCTCATCCAAGCCAGCCGCTTCTCCCTGCCCTCCTGAGGCACGTGTGCTCACATGTTGGCCGAATGGATGTCATGTGGTACATACATGTGTGTGTGTGTATGTGTACACAAGAGAGCTTCAAAAAGTTCATGGAAAAGTTCCATTATCTTTTAATTAAATTTTTCCATGAACTTTTTGAAGCCCTATGTGTGTATGTATGTATGCATGTATGTGTATATATCTGTCATTGAGAACCCAGGAATGTTTGAGATCATTGCCAGAAGGGGTTTAGATTCAGAGTAAGGTTTGAAATTTTTGTGGTATGAGACTGTATTTATTGTCTTGCTGTGTTTTCCCGTTTGGTAGTTTTTTGGCCATACACAGATTTCAGTGAATAGGATATGCTGGAGAAGTGATTACAATATCAGGGTTTCAGAAAAGACTTTATGGGTTTTTGGCAAACTATCAATACATTGAACATTTCTCTGACACGTTTTTTCCTTTGTTGTTGGTTAAGCATAGTTTGATGTTGTGTTTATTATTCGTTAGCAACTTGAGTATTGTATTCAAGTTTGCTGATGTGAACTTTGGAGGTCAGGTTGTCACTATTAAGCTGTTTCAGGAGTCTTTCAGACTTTACTGTGACTTGCTCAGTTGCCCCTCAGAGGATGAATTTGTCATTCCTTTGTCTTTAATGCCTTATGTTTTATACAAGTGATAAACACCTTTTGATTAACAGTACGTGGAAGGTCCTAAAGCCCTCTTGTGCAGCTAAGAGTACTTCATAATGATAGGGGCAGCTATTTAGAGATTTCAATTTTCAGTTTTAATTAAATAGTTGATTGTTTCTCTGATGTTGCCAAGTGCCATTAAGTCAATTCTGACTCATAGTGACCCTGCGTAGGGTTTCATAGGCTGTACACCTTTTCAGGAGCAGAATGCCTCGTCTTTCTCCCACAGAACCGCTAGTGGACTCGAACTGTGGGTCACAGTTCATTGCTTATCCTATGGAGCCAATGTGCTCCCTGTTTTAAAAGTAGGATGGTATTTTATGTAAGTTAAGGTGTATGTTTGTCATTTTAAATTGTCTTCAAATCAATACGAAGTCCCTAGGTAGCACATATGGTTAAGCACTCAGCTACTAACTGAAACGTTGGCAGTTCAAACCCAGGCGGTGTCTTGGAAGAAACGCTTGGAGATCTGCCTTTGAAAATTCTCTGCACTATAATTCTACTCTGAAGCACATGGGATCACCCTGAGTCAGAATTGGCTCTACAACTGTTGGATAAGTCAGTGCTTTATGAACACTGTGTAATGATACTTTGGATATGGATCACTGAGCCTTATCCATTTATGTGATGAGCTTACTGAAATGTAAAGTGACTTGTCAGTTGATGCTGTTGTATGCCTTCAGGTTGGTTCCTACTAAGAGTGATCATGAAGGACAGATCAGAACTGCCCAGTAGGTGTCTAGGCTGTCATCTTTACAGAAACTGTCACCTAATCTTTTCTCCAGTGAAGTGGCTGATGGGTACAAACTACCAACATTTTGGTTCACAGCCGAGAGCTTTATGTATCACCAGGGCTCCTGAGTTGTCTGTTGTTGTTGTTGTTAAGTGCCATCGAGTCATTTTCAACTCATGGTGACCCTCTCTCAGGTTTCTGAGGAGTGGCTGTACAAGGTGGTAAGTACTAGGTTAGCTGTTAGGGAAGGAGTCATGTCTTCATCATCTTTGTAAGTCCAGGGCCAGAATTAGAACGATTGAGGGGATAATATGTGTTTAACAATTTATCTGTTAGCTCGCAATTAAATGATGAATAGAGTTGTGCTCCTTTGAGAAACATGCCACATTTCTTAATAGTTTAAATATATGCTTAAACTTGGTGAAAGACTGGTTTGTTTTCCATTTCAGCGGCTGCCTTTTTTCTCACCTATGAATATGTGAAATGGTTTCTTTACTCCGATGTATCCTCCTATCTGATGCCCATGAAGCATATGTTGGCTGCTGCTTCTGGAGAAGTGGTATGTAATATGTTAGGTATGTGTAATACTGCAGAAGGGCAAAGAACACTTAAATCTTTGGTACACATATTACTTTAATTTTCTTTAAATTTATAAAAGTCAGAAATCCCGATGAATGTAAATGAGTTAAACATGGCAGTTAAAAAAGATAATCTCAGATAGGATGAAAGAAGAGTTGTTATGTGCTAATTACAAAAGACAGACTTGGAATAATTTTTTTGTTGTTAACTGCCGTTGAGTTGGTTCTGACTCACAGAGACCCTGTGTAGGGTTTCTGAGGAGCAGCTGGTGGGTTTGAACCTCTGACTTTGTGGTTGGCAATCCAGTACTGATCCTACATAGTGCCACATCAGGATTCTAAAGACAATTGTAGAGAAAGAATAAAATTAAGGAGATAGAAGGCAATCCCGTGTAAATTGTGGTGACTCTGTTGTGTCAATGTGACTGAGCTGGAATGACTTTTCTGATAACTGGTTTTCTAGTGTGGTTTTGTGTTAGGTTGGCTGCAAGAGGAATCTGAACAAGCTTTGTAAAGTGAAAGGAAAGCAGCAGCTGTGTTCTGTACTGAAGGCTTGTGCCAAGTGCTGCTGGGTTCATGGTCTTTATCGCTGATCTGTGCTGGCCTCAGTTAACAGCCTACTACCGTTCCTCTCATTCCCACTGGATCTTCTCCTCTAGGAGTCTCCCAATTTTGGTTCAGGCGTGTGGGCTTCTCGTAGCAGTCCACGTATAGTTGTTGAGGTTGGTGAGAGACAGATGTGGATTCTAGTTTGTCCTCGGCCTTCCCCACTTCACATCATCGTTCTTCCTGATTGCCTGCCCTGCTGACTTCTGTCTTGTAATGAAATGCAGAGTAACTATTGCATAAATTCTTAATCAACTCCCACAACTGCCCATTAAATCCTGTGATAGTTAAGGTTTTGTGTCCATTTGACTGGGTTGGGAGTCTCAGTGATTTAGCAATTGAGACTACATTGTTAAAGAATAATTCCCTATATTGAGATCTAATATAAGTTAATCACTTCTATGATGTGTCTGAAAGGAGCTCTGATAGCGTAGTGGTTACGAATCGGGCTGTGAACCGCAAGGTCAGCAGTTCAAAACTACCAGCTGTTCCACGGGAGAAAGATGAGGCTTTCTGCTCCTGTAAAGAATCACAGCCTTGGAAACCCTGTAAAGGGTTGCTATGAGTCGGAACCGACTCCATGGCATACAGCCACCATGATGTGTCTGAAGTGATCAGCCGTGATGTGATTTATCCTCCATGATGTAAATCTTCACTGCTCTGAGGCTGGATGCAGTCTATAGGGTTAAAGTGAATCTTGAGTCAATCTCTTGATACATAAAAGAATAAATAAACAAGCAGAGCTCAGAGGGACCTAGTACCTCCAGGAAAGAAAAGCCAGGACTGGAATGTGTCTTTGGACCTGCGGTCTCTGCACTGTGAAGATTCTACATCCAGAGGAAATTGATGCGTGGAGATCTCCAAGGATGGTGGGAGCTTCAGATGCTGACAGGAGACCAAGGAGCTTTTACAGAGTCTTTGTGAGTTTGGACTTGTAGACTCTTAATCTGTGAGAGAACAATTATAGCAGCACTTAGAGAACTGAGAGCCAGTCCACTAACCCCGGTTTTACCATTCATAAGCGATTTACTTCTCTGATCAAACCTTAACTGAGAACAGAAATATTCACTAAAAGACATCTGGGGGGGAATTATTAATATTAATACTGGACAAAAAACCTCAAAGAACACCCAAACCAAAACTTAATGTAAATGGTAAAGACACCATTGCATAATGATACATGAAACAGTGCTCCTGGGATGCTTACAAGCCTGAACCTTTACTAAATAGCATCATTTTAAAGCACAGAGCAAAAGTTGATAGAATTTAAAAGCAACACAAAACAAAATTGATAGAATTATAAGCTCCAAAAAATGACACCAAACATTCTTCCCACAGCCCTCTCTGCTTAGCTGGGTTTGACAATTTGTTGCAGCTGCTACACAGATTTTAGACAGTATGTGCATAGTTAAGGAGTTTATCCTGGAAGTTACCTTTACAATTCAAGACCCAAAGTAATCAGGGCCCAGTTCTTCCAGTCAAGATGGCCTTTACTCAGCTGTGCCCACAAGCAGGCAAGCAGGAAGGCAGGCCTCTCTCTGGCCCTCAGCTCTTGGCTTGGTCTCTGCCCTCCTTGGGTAACGGTTGAGTCGGTTCTGACTCATAGCTACCCTGTGTAGGGTTTCCACGGAGTGGTTGGTGAGTTTGTTCTGTCAACCTTGTGGTTCAAACTGACCTTTCGGCCCAGTGCTTATCTTATAGCCCCACACCAGGGCATTATAAAGCCTTTTTTTTCTTTTTAGGGATGTTGATAAATGGCTAAAGGGCGCTCCACCCCACCATAAGCCTCAGCCTGAGGGCAGTTGGCTCTAGCTCCACTGTTAGCAAACCTAGCTTCCCAACTAAGTTGAGTGTATTCTACAACTGAGCCTCCTGTCCAGAGGCACTCAGCTTTACTTATTGGGTAGGCTGGGACGCTGGCTGCTCGATCCTGTACTCTTGGTTCTACTGCTGCTCCTCTCCAGCGTCAGAGCTTTCTTTTCTGCTCTAAGGAGATTCAGTGTTGTTCATAGCAGTTACTCCACTTTTTGCTCCTCCTCTTTGATGGTTGTGAGGTCTGCCCCTCCTACTTCTGCGTGCTCATTTTATACCCAGCAGGATGGCAACATTGAGTAATCACAAAATAAACCTGTTAACAATCACTCCTAACTGAATTACAGAATCCTTCAGCATCTTCCCCTACCTTCTCCTACCCAGACCCATCAGGTAAATGTCATCTGATGGGAGATTACAAAGAGTATAGCTACAAGAGGCATTAAGTAATTCAGCTCACCACATAAGGAGAAATAAACTTTTTGGAGATAGTCATATCTTTTTTTTTTTTTTTTTAATTTAAGGTTTTTATTGTGGATTGAGTGAAAGTTTACAGGGCACATCATCAGTTTCACATTCAACAATTCATATAACTTGTTTCATTA